>NC_066527.1:17668584-17671084 GCF_024679095.1 Eriocheir sinensis | reverse complement strand
CCCCCTCCTCCTCCTCCTCCTCCTCCTCCTCCTCCTCCTTAGCCAATGAAGATGTCGGAAGAGGCAGCCAATAGGATTTCAGATTTACGCTAGTTTCCTCCTCAACCATTCCCTTTACCTCCCCTCTTTCCTCCGGCCTGGTGGAGGGAAGGAGGGAGGGAGGGGAGGAAAGAGGAAGGGGTCATGGGTGGGCGAGAAGGAAAGAGGGAGGGAGAGAAAGAGGGAAGCAGAAAGGGAGGGACGAAGTGAGAGAGGAGAGAAAAAGGGGGAGGAAAAAGTTAGGGAGGGAGATATAGAAATGTAAAGAGCAATGAAAAGGAAGAGGAAGCAATAGAGGAACAAGTGAATGGAGGAAGAAGAGGGAGGGAAGGAGGATGGAAGAAGGGAGTAACGGAGAGAGAGAGAGAGAGAAGTGTAAAAGCAACAATGAGAAAAAAAGATAAATGGGGGAAGGAGTAAATATAGGAAGAGGAAGGAAGGAGAGAGGGAAAAAATAATGAAGGAAGGAAGGAAGGAGAAAGGGAAGGAAGGAAGGAGTAAAACCAGTAATAAGAAAGAAGAAAAAAATGGAGTAAAAGGTGAAAGAAGGAAAAGATTTATTTTAAGAGAGGAAAGAAGGGAATTGAGGGTTGAAGGGAAGGAGGGAAGGAAGGAAGGAGGAGATAAAGGTGTGAATGGGGGAGATAAGGAAGGAATAAGAGAAAGGCTTAGAGAAATGATGGAGATGATTGGAAGACGGAAGAGAAGAGTGAAGAGGAGGAGGAGGAAGAAGAAGAGGAGAAGGAGGAAAAAAGAAGTTGGACGAAGAGGAGGAGAAAAGTAGGGCGAGAAAGAGGAGATGAAGAAAGATAAATAAAAAGAAGGGGAAGGAAATATGGGAGAATAAAAAGAAGAAAAGGAAGAAGACAAAATAAGAAAAAAAATAAAAAGGAGAAGGAAAGAATAAAAAAACATTTCTCTCTTTCTTACTATCTCTCTATCTCTTTCCTCACTTCCTTCCTTCCGTTCACACACACACACACACACACACACACACACACACACACACACACACACACACACACACACACACACACACACACACACACACACACACACACACACTCAGGTTATCTGCTTCCAATACTTTTTTTACTTCCTAGACATTGCCTTCTTACTTTCTTCCTCCTCCTCCTCCTCCTCCTCCTCCTCCTCCTCCTCCTCCTCTTCCTCCTCCTCCTCCTCCTATTCCTTCTCTTCCTCCTCTTCCTTTCACATGTTGACAATGAATTTTAGTGAAGTTGTTATTGTGTCTGTGTGTGTGTGTGTGTGTGTGTGTGTGTGTGTGTGTGTTTAATTGAAAGGTGAGACTCGACATCGCGTTCTGATTGTGAATTAGACATGTATAATAGAGAGAGAGAGAGAGAGAATGTAACTATGACTGGCTGATGGTATTTCTCTCTCTGTCTCTCTCTCTCTCTCTCTCTCTCTCTCTCTCTCTCTCTCTCTCTCTCTCTCTCTCTCTCTCTCTCCCGCCCTTCCTTTCTTCCTACCTTCCTTCCTTCCTTCCTTCCTTCCCTCTCTTATACTTCCCCTAAAGTCATACCATTCCCTGCAATATTACCTTTCTCTCTCTCTCTCTCTCTCTCTCTCTCTCTCTCTCTCTCTCTCTCTCTCTCTCTCTATCTCTCTCTCTCTGTCTCTCTCTCTCTCTCTCTCTCTCTCTCTCTCTCTCTCTCTCTCTCTCTCTCTCTCTCTCTCTCTCTCTCTCTCTCTCTCTCTCTCTCTCTCTCTCTCTCTCTCTCTCTCTCTCTCTCTCTCTCTCTCTCATGCCTTCAGGTAAATTCGTGACGTCATCTTTGTTCTCATCTTAATTGCGTTTACCTGTCCGTGTGTGTGTGTGTGTGTGTGTGTGTGTGTGTGTGTGTGTGTGTGTGTGTGTGTGTGTGTGTGTGTGTGTGTGTTCTGTTTTGAAAGGAGTGAATGTTGGAGGGTTAGTGAGAGAGAGAGAGAGAGAGAGAGAGAGAGAGAGAGAGAGATGAACAGGCAAAAGTAATTAACAAAAAAACATTCGAAAGGTGCATGGAACAGAATAAAATTAAGAAAAAAAAGAATAAAGAAATAGACTACAATATTTTTAACCATATTATTGAATGACGAAAAATAAATCAGTTCAGACTTATGACAATAATAAAATGGTAAACGAAAATTAATTAGAATTATAATAAGAAAAAAACAGAAAGAAAAAGAAGTAGAAGAACATCAACAAGAACAAGAAGAATAACATAGCGGGGAAATGTTTGAATTTAATAGCAAAAGGAAAAAGAAGAAGTATTATAACCAGAACAAAAAGCAATGGAAGAAATACAAGACGATACAATTTAATGCATCTCAGGTAGGCAGATAAAAAAAAAAGCTTCAATAAACAGGCTTAAACATATTCGTTGAAGCCAAATGTGAAGTAGAAGAACAATATCAAGAACAGAAACCAAAGGAAGAAATACAAGACGATACAATTTAA
>NC_066527.1:17626084-17661084 GCF_024679095.1 Eriocheir sinensis | reverse complement strand
TGTTTGCTCTTATTTTCCTCCTTTTCCTTCTCCTCCTGCTCCTCCCCTTCCACTCCCTTTAACACAATATTTCTTCAACGTATCACCACCACCACTTCCACCGCCACCACCACCACACCACCACCACCAGATATAAACACTGCTCAAGATTTAATACCTCTTGTGTGTTCCTGACAGGTGTGTGTGTGCTGTGTGTCTGTGTGTGTGTGTGTGTGTGAGTGTGAAAGCCTGTCAGTGTGTGTATGTGTGTATGTGAAAGGATAATCCACACACACACACACACACACACACACACACACACACTCCCCAGGTAATCATTATTGACGCCGGTAATGCCTGTCACCTGCCTTTCCTCTCTATTCATGCAAATTGACTTGTACATAAATTCAACATCGGGAAGATTTCAAAGGAAGGCGGGGCGCGTTCATTTTATGCTGGTATTTCGTATAACATGGCGGAGGAGGAGGAGGAGGAGGAAGAGGAAGAGGAGCAGGAGGAGGAGGAAGAGATGAAAGGGGAAAAAGGAAGGAAGGAATGTAAAAATCAAAGGAAAGAGTTATAAAAGTATGGAAAAAAAGGTTGACAGAGAGAGAGAGAGAGAGAGAGAGAGAGAGAGAGAGAGATTGTTAGTATTATTGTTTCATTTTTTTTTTTTTGCGTGTTTGATATTGTGCACTCAGTATAATGGAAGGTTGCAACACACACACATACACACACACACACACACACACACACACACACACACACACACACACACACACACGTACACGTTAACTGATGAAACCAAACATGACATCATATTATCCTTGTCCGAGAGAGAGAGAGACGCATTTATGTCATTTCTCTGTTTGGTTAGTGGATGACTTGATGTGTGTGTGTGTGTGTGTCTGTGTGTCTGTGTGTGTGTGTGTGTGTGTGTGTGTGTGTGTGTGTGTGTGTGTTTGCTCTCCCCTTGTGACCGTGTGTGTGTGTGTTTGTCTGTTCCGCCCTGGACACGTACACGGCTTATTCATAATTCACTCGAAACTCACCTTCATTATTCTATGTAAATGTTCCTTGATCCTCACACACACACACACACACACACACACACACACACACACATAAACACACGTATGCCTGATATCTCTGTCTGTCTCTCTCTATTTCTCTCCCCTTCCCTCCGTTTATCCCCTCTCTCTTTCTCCCTATATCCTGTTTTCCCTTTCTCTCATTATTATCTGAGTCCTCTCTTTTCATCTGTTTTATCTTTATTTATTTATTTTGTCCTCACATTTACTTCTACTTGTGTTTCTGTTCATTTTTATCTTTTCTTTTTCTCTCTTTTCCTTCATATGTTCTCCGATATTGTCTTTTCCTCTTCTCTATATTCCTCTTTCTCCTTTTTTCTTGTTTATTTTGTTTTTATGCTTATCTGAAAATAGGTGATGATCGTAACAAAGAAAAGAGAAGAAAAAGAAAAAAACTGGCTAATTATCTTTCTCTTTAAATGTTACGACTGACTGACTGACTGACTGACTAACTAACTGACTGACTGAATGAATGAATAAGTACCTGACTGACTGACTGACTGATCTGCGCGTGGAATGAATTAATAATCACCACGACAAACATTCATTACCTGGCTAAGCGATTTTGTATTACCTGCGCGGCGTTACCTGAAGCGGGCAGTAATTATCAGGCTAGTAATGAACAGGTTAAGCAGGTAGAACAGCCTGTTTGTTAGCATGTTTGGCGAAGAGGTTAGTGTTCCGCCAGTGTTTGTTTTGGATTTTGTGTTTATATATTATTCTTGTTTACTGTGTTGTCTGTTTGGCCGTGTTATTTCTGTTTGTATACTGTTTGCTTGCCTGGTGTGTATGTGTTGTTTATAATGCTTCTGGTTATATATATAGTGTTTGTTTTTCTGTTGTTTGTATCGTTCTTGTTTGTATGATATTTTCCTGTTTTTTGTATTATTCCTGTTTTGTTATTTTCTTTTTGCATTCCTCCTTTTCTTTTTCTTTTCTTTTTTATTTATTTTTTTCCTCTTCTCTCTATCTCTTTTTTTCTATTCTCATTTAGTTTCATATGTTTTTTGTACTTCTGTTATTTTTCCTTTTCTCTTCTCTTCTCTTCTCTTCTCTGTTCTTCTCTTTCCTCTCTCTTCTCTCTCTTCCCTCTATCTATCTTTTATATTTATTTTCATTTATTCTCTTCTCTTCTCTTCTCTTCTCTCTCTCTCTCTCTCTCTCTCTCTCTCTCTCTCTCTCTCTCTCTCTCTCTCTCTCTCTCTCTCTCTCTCTCTCTCTCTCTCATTATCTCTCTTTGTTTGTTGTGTTTGCAAGAGTCCAGCGGAGAACACAGACCTCGGCCCTCAATCGGAATTATTCATGTATCACTCCTGTCTTTTGCAGAGAGAGAGAGAGAGAGAGAGAAGATAAGAAGAGAATAAATGAAAATAAATATAAAAGAGATAAATAGAGGGAAGAAAGAGAAGAGGAAAAGAAGAAAACCAAACAAAGAAAAGAGAAGAAAAAGAAAAAAATAGAAGAAAAGAGAGATAGGGGGAGAGAGAAAGGAAGAGAAGTGAAAAAAGAAAGAAAAGATAAAGAAAAGGAGAGAGAGAGATTTTATTCACTTTCTCCTCTTTTTTCTTCACACTTTAGAGATTTACTTTTTACTTTTTTTCTTATTTCTCCTTCTTTTCACATTTTCTTAAGTAACGTTATATTCCCTCTCGTCCATTTCCTTTCTTCTTTTCCCTTCTCTCTCTTCCTCCTTCCTACCTTACGAATCTCCCTTCCCCCTTTCTTCTCTTCCTTCTTTATTTTCTCTCCTTACATTTCTATTTCCTTTCCTTCCTTTTCTTTACATTATACTCACTGCCTTTCCTCTCTTCCTTTCCCTCCCCTCTCCCTAATTCCCTGTTTCCTTTTTCTCCATTTCCTCTCCCTCCCTGCCTCCCTGTGTATTCTCTCTCCTGCTTCATCTCTTCCTCTTCTCTTTCCTTTTTTTCACTCTCCCTGCTTCCTTTCTCTTCCACCCTTCCCCTCCCTCTCCCTTCCTCCCTCCCCACTCCCTTCCTTCTATGTACCTCAATCCATACTTCCCTTCCTTACCTTCTCTCTTCTCGTACTCCTTTCTCTACCCTCCCCCCCTCCTTCTTCCTTCCTCCATCCCTCCCTCCCTCCCTCCCTCCACAATATCTGCAGATCCGGAAGACAACGAAATTTCCTGAGTCGCCCTCAATAAAAGGGACAATACGGAAAGTTGGGGAACCGCGCGCTGCAAATGGCCGGCCCAGTGTGTGTGTGTGTGTGTGTGTGTGTGTGTGTTTTGGTTTGCTTTTGTTTTGTGTGTTTTTTCCGTAATTCTTTTTTTTTTCATTATTCCATTTTCTGTTTATTTTTCCACGTGTTTTTTTTTGTGTGTGTGTATTTCTGTCTGTTTGAATTAGTTGTCCGTTTCGTATTCGTGTTTTTTCTTCCTTTTTCTGTTTTATTTTTCCATTTCATTATTTCCATTTTTTATTTCCATTTTTTTGTCATTATCTGATTTCCTATTTTTCTCTTTGTTTTCCTTGTTTACTTGTTTTTTTTCTTACTTTTCTCTTTCTTCTTTATCTTTCAATCTTTCTTCCTCTCTTTCTCTCTCTCTCCCCTCCCTTCTTTCTTCCTATATTTCGTTTCTCTTCCTCCTTTCTCTCCCTTTTTTTTCCTTCTCCGTCTCTTCCTTTCCTTACCTACTCCTCCTCTTTTTCTCTTTTCATCTTTCTTCTCTCCATTCATGCTTTCTCTCCTTTTATGCTTCCTTTTACTATTTCCCTCCTTCGCATGCCTCTTACCTCCTTCTCTTCTTCCTCTTCCTCTTCCTCCTCCTCCTCCTCTTCCTCCTCTTTAGCCATATCCTCTTTCCTCTCCTCTCCTCTCATATCTCCTCCTTCTCGACTCTCTTTTCTGTTTTCCATTTCCTCTTTCAGCTCCTCCTCTTATCTTTATCTTCCTCTTCTTCCTCTTCTTCCTCTTCCTCTTCTTTCTGTTGGTTCTTCTTCCTTCTCCTTCTCCTTGCCTTTTCCTCTTATTCCTTCTTCCCAGGATTAATCATCTTGCTTTCGCTCCTTCTACCATTTCTCTTCCTCCTCCTCCTCCTCCTTCTCCTCCTCCGCAGGTGTACGTGAGGTGAGAACAGGTGTGAAGATCAAAGAGGTGCGGCCATTTACCTGTGTTGACTCACCTGATTGTAAACACAGGAGGAGGAGAATGTTTGTAGGTATAGTTCAGGGAAGACAAAGTAGAAGAAGTAGTAGAAGTAGTAGAAGTAGTAGTAGTAGTAGTAGTAGTAGTAGTAGTAGTAGTAGTAGTAGAAGTAGTAGTAGTAGTAGAAGTAGAAGAAGTAGTAGAAGAAGTAGGAAGATTTGTTTTTTTTATAATAATGGAAGACAAAGACTAATATCATATGGTAATGAGAGAGAGAGAGAGAGAGAGAGAGAGAGAGAGAGAGAGAGCATCATTTCCTCTGTTGATTTGGTAATTGTTTATACTGTATAAATCAAAATCGACTCTCTCTCTCTCTCTCTCTCGCTGTTGTTTATCTTTTATTTCTGTTGTATTCAGTGTTTTAATTTTTCTTTCTTCTTTTTCAGGAATTTCTTTTGCCCGTCCGAGTCATCCGCCACTGTAACAACCTTCCTTCATAAGTGGTAAGTGTAAAAAACAAGACTTTTCGCATTTACCGTTCCTTCGTTGCACTGGGAGTAAATAGAACGTACTCACCGAAGTGCTGTGATCTGTTCTGCAGGCATTGAAGTGACTGTCGGGGAGATGAAGGATCGTATTTTACAAGGCACTTTGCCATATCACATCAGCTATTTCTAAAGGTCAAAGAGGGGATCAGTCGGGTTCTAATGAGTGTTTCTTCAGGTTCATGGTACAAGAGAAGGGTCAAACTACCACCAGGGTCTTTAAAGTACTCCCGGAAATGCTCACAACTCTTACGAAAGCCTTGTCAAATATGTGTTTTCTTAGGTTCATGGTACAGAAGAAGGGTCAAATTACCACTAGGGTCATAAAAGTACTCCTGGAAATGCTCACAACTCTTACGAAAGCCTTGTCAAATATGTGTTTTCTTAGGTTCATGGTACAGAAGAAGGGTCAAACTACCACCAGGGTCATAAAAGTACTCCCGGAATTGCTCACAACTCTTACGAAGGCCTTGTCAAATATGTGTTCTTGGGCGGCGAAATGTCTTGTACTGCGACCCTAAATCACTAGAGCGGGCAGCCTCGCTAATATGCTTTCTGTTGCCTGTCTTTTCCTGTTCCCATGTTTCTTCCATATCTTCTTCCTCCACCTCTTCTTTCCTCACTCCTCACTTCTACTACACATTTTTTTTTTACTTCATTTTTGTCCTGTTCCTTCACTCCATCTACTTCATTTTCCTCCTTTGTCTACTCCTCTTCCTATACCTCCTTTTTCTCCTCCTCCTCCTCCTCCTCCTCCTCCTCCTCCTCCTCGTCCTCTTCCTCGTCCCCCTCTTCCTCTATTCAACAACATGAACCCAAACCTCATATACTTCCTCCTTTCCTTCCCTCTCCTCCCCCTCTCCCTCTCCCTCTCATTTTTCATTTGAAGCGTCTCATATTTGCAACCTTCAACCCTTTGCACAAAACACATACATCAAAACACACTCCCTTCTCTCCCTCTCCCTCTCCCTCTCTTTCCCTCTCCCTCTCCGTTAGCTCTATCCCATTTTCTTTGGAGCGCGATCAACCAGTTTCCCGTTTTCTTTGACCCGGCTCCGCTCCGCCTTCTCGTTTTCTTTTGAGTCCCGCGTGTGTTAGAGGGAGACTCGGATAGATTGGCATCATTTCCAAACACGCCCTGGAAACTGGTGTAGCCTGCTCTCTCTCTCTCTCTCTCTCTCTCTCTCTCTCTCTCTCTCTCTCTCTCTCTCTCTCTCTCTCTCTCTCTCTCTCTCTCTCTCTCTCTCTCTCTCTCTCTCTCTCTCATGCAAGAAGTCATCGGGAACTGTATGTTTGAGAGAGAGAGACAGACAGACAGACAGACAGACATACGCAACATACAAATAATTTCCGGCAAGAGAGAGAGAGAGACAGACATAAGCATACAAATAATTTCCGGCAAGAGAGAGAGAGAGAGAGATTGGGGATGGTAAAACGAGGTCAGGAGGGATCTGGAATTATTAAACTCTCTCTCTCTCTCTCTCTCTCTCTCGCTCTCTCTCTCTCTCTCATATTTTCACCTCCCCGTACGTTAACGTCAAATATTATGAAAGGCATCAAATAGTTTATGAATTAGTTCGTATATATTTTTTTCCTTCGTCATTTAATTCCTTTTTTTATCACCGTTCAAGCATAACCTGGCTACTAAAACATGGGGATTTTTTTATTTTATTATTTCAGTAGAGTCGTCATTATTTTTCCTCTCCGTTTAACGTTAATATTTTTTTAGTGTGTTTTATTTGACATTTTAGTTTTTATTGTTATGTTTTATTTAATTTTATCAGGTTTTATTTAGTCCTTTATCTATGTAGTATTTCGAGTTTTTTTCTATAGTTTTTTTTCACTATTTTTCCCTCTCCGATTAACCTCAATAATTTGCAGTGTGTTTTATTTGACATTTTAGTTTTTAGTGTTATGTTTTATTTAATTTTATCAGGTTTTATTTAGTCCTTTATCTATTTAGTATTTCGAGTATTTTTCCTTTTTTTCACAGCAGAGTCATGATTTTTTTTTCAATCTTCGTTTAACTTGCATCACATATATAATTAGTGTGTTTTACTCCTTCATTATCGTTTTTTTTCTTCAGTTAAGGAAGCAGCTCAAATGAATGTTGTGTGTGTGTGTGTGTGTGTGTGTGTGTGTGTGTGTGTGTGTGTGTGTGTTTGTAACGGGATTTATAAGAGTGTAGGGGGGAGGGAGAGAGGATTGAGGCAGAGAGTGAGGGAGGGAGAGAGGGAGGGTAAGAGAGTTGGAGAGAGAGGGAGAGGCAGAGGAATAGAAAAAGGGAGAGGAAGAAAGAGAAAGAAAGAAAGAAAGAAAGATAAATAGATTAAAATGAAAACCATAAAAAAATGAAAACAAACAACAAATATAACCTGCGAGTCACCCAAAGTGTTTATACGCAGCCTTAATTAGCAGGTGATCCGCATGTGTTGCCCCACCTGTGCAGCGTTGGGGTCACCTGCGAGGGGGAGTCAATTAGTGAATCACCTGATGGGAGAAGAATAGCGGTGAGTGTCTTTTCTTCCTGATGGGTGAAAAGTTGTAGGTCTGTGGAAAAGTGGAAGGACTACTTTTATCTGTACTTTTTTTTTCTCCATTGCTTCTGATTCTAATATTAAAACTTATTACTACTACTGCTACCACCACTACTACTACTACTACTACTACTACTACTACTACTACTACTACTACTACTACTACTACAACTACTACTGCTGCTATTACTACTACTACGACAACTACCACTACTACTACTACTACTACAACTACTACTACTGCTACTACTACTACTACTACTGCTACTACTACAACTACTATACAAATGATAATATTGAAGTCAGTATAAAGAAAGAAGAGAAGGCGAGGAAATAAATGAGATATACAAACAAAAGAAAGAGAAAATAAAGTAAGATCATGTAGGAACTTCTATAAGAAAAAAAATAGCACCAGCATATAATTGTAATAGTGATAATGTGAAAAGAAAATATTGGAATAAGAAGGCGAAGAAAAATATAAAAAAAACAGCAATGATAAGGATGCTAGATACTCAGGAATGAAATGAACTTTAATTCTCATGATGAGCAAAATATAATGTAAGTAAAAATTGACTGGTCAGTAAAACAAAGCAAAATAATATTGAAATAAAACAGTAAGGTAGCCACATAGTAAAACACTTTAAACACCTCCACCACCACCACCAACAACAATAACAACAACAACAATAACAACAACAACAACAACAACACCGCAACCAACACCACCACAACCACCACCTCTACCACCACCTCTACCACCACCACAACCACCATCACCACCACCATCACTACCACCACCACCATCGCCACCACCACCACCACCATCACCACCACTACTACCACAACCACCATCACCATAATTACTCGTCTCAGGTAAACAAACAAACAAACAACAAACAATAACCATCGAAAAGGAAATAAACACAAACAATTAAAAGAAACGCAACCAAGTAAACACACACACACACACACACACACACACACACACACACACACACACACACACACACTAAAACCGAGACCACCACCACCAGCAGATCCATTTCGCGCGCATTGCTGTGAGAAATACGAGTAAAAAAAAGGAGAAAGCTAATAAAAAATAAAAATATACCTGTAATTAGGGGGGCAAAGGTAATCACATAAATGGAGAGCGGGAGCAGGTGGGCGCGGGAATATAAAAGGCAAATATTGGCGAAATAAAAAAAAATTACTGTCAATATTTTAAATCGACTCTCGTAACTTTGTTGTGGAAATGTTGTGTGTGAGTGTTCGTAACGGGATTTTTAAGAGTGTGGGGGGAGGGGGATTTAGGGAGGGAGGGAGGGAGGGAGGCAGAGAGTGAGGGAGGGTTAGAGAGTTGGAGAGAGGGGGAGGGAGAGGAAGAGAAAAAGAGAGAGAAAGATGAAGAGAAAAAGGGAGAGAAAGATGAAGAGAAAAAGGGAGAGAAAGAAAGAGAAGAAAGTGAAAGAGAGAGAGAGAGAGAGAGAGAGAGAGAGAGAGAGAGAGAGAGAAATTAAATAAATGAATTAGAAGATGAAAAAAAACATAAAAAGCAAAAAAATAAAATAAAGGTTACAAGATAGAAAGAATGAAAAAAAAGAAAAATAGATAAATAGAGAGAGAGAGAGAGTGTCTGCTCACTAAATCTGTCACGTTGCATTCAGGGTAACATTCTCTCTCTTTCCCTTCCTTTCTCTCTCTCTCTCTCTCTCTCTCTCTCTCTCTCTCTCTCTCTGTAAAGGGATGGCTCTTCCTGTTCATCCATCATCTTTCTTGTTTCTTGCCTTCCTTCCTTCTCTTCCTTTTCTTTGTGGGTTTCTCTCTCCTTTTCGTTCCTTTTATCTTCTTTTCTTCCTTCATTCTCTTTCCTTTTATTTTTTTCCATCCTGTTTTCTCAACGTTTTCTTTTTTCCTTTTCTTTTTGTTATTTTTATTTTCCTTCTCTTTTCCAGTCCTCACTTTTTTTCCTTCTTCCTTTTCTCCCTTCCCTTTTAGTCCTATTCTGTATTCTCTATTCCTTTTCCTTTCCTTCCATTGCCTTCTTTTTCTTTTCCTTTTTATTTCCCTTCTCAGTATTTCCTTTTCTTTCCTCCTACTGGCTTCTCTTCTCCCCTTTTCCATTATTTTTTCTCTTCTTTAGTTCCCTTTATTCTCTTTCCCTTCGTTCCCTTCTCTTCCCTCTCCTTCCTCCATTCCTTCGTCCTCTCACTCCTCTGTCTTCTCAATTATTTAATTTCCAATTCTCTCACCTCTACCCTACCATCTTCTCCCTCCTCCTCCTCCTTCTCCTCCTCCTCCTCCTCCTCCTCCTCCTCCTCCTCCTCCTCCTCCTCCTCCTTCTCCTTCTTCTTCTCCTTCTTCTTCTTCTTCGTCCTCCTTCTCCTCCTCCTCTTCCTTCTCTTCCTTCTTCTTTGACATCCGCTCCTCCCTCCTTCCCTTCCTCCATCCCTCATTCTTTTATTTTTTTTGCTCCATCACCTTTTGGCCTTTCACGTTTCACAATCCTCCTCCTCCTCCTCCTCCTCCTCCTCCTCCTAATTCGTCTTACCTTCTGTTATCTCTTCTACATTCTCTCTCTTCCTAATCTCTGCTATTCTTTTTTTTTCAGTTTTATTTCTTTCTGTCTATCTTATTGTTTTTGTCTATCTGTCTGTCTGTCTGTTTGTCTGTCTGTCTGTCTGTCTGTCTGTCTGTCTGTCTGTTTGTCTCTCTCTCTCTCTCTCTCTCTCTCTCTCTCTCTCTCTCTCTCTCTCTCTCTCTCTCTCTCTCTCTCTCTCTCTCTCTCTCTCTCTCTCTCTCTCTCTCTCTCTCTCTCTCTCTCTCTCTCTCTCTCTCTCTCTCTCTCTCTCTCCCCCCTCACCTGTCTATGAATAAACCGTTGCTTCCTTAATGGGCTCGATCAGATTTAGGTCCAGGTGGAACAGGTGGAGCGAGAGGAAGAGACAGGACATATGGAGGAAGAGGAGTGGGAAAGAAAGGTGGAAGAGCTAGAAGAGAAAGATGGAAGAAGTGGAAGAGGCGGAAGAGAAACGTAAAACAGGTAGGAAAGAAAGATAGAACAGAGTGGATGAGGTGGAAGAGACAGAGGAGAGAGGTGGAACACTTTGAAATAGGTGGAAGAGAATCATGGAACAGGTGGAGGAAGTGAAGGAGAAAGGTGTAAGGGGTGGGAAAGGTGGAACAGGTTAACGGGGAAACAGGGCAGAACAGGGAAAACATAAAGATTGGGAAAGAAAAGGAATAGAAAGAATAATAAAAATAAAAAAAAACAGGTGGAGTAGGAAGAAGGGAAAGGTGAGAGAGGTGGAGAGGAAGATTGAAAAGATGAAAAAAAGGCTTAACAGAAAGGAGGAAGAGGATGAAAGATGTAGAATCGCACAAGTAAAAAAACAAAACAAGGAAAGTAAGAAGTAAGGATTGTAGGAAAAGTAAGGAATAAGGAAAAATAGGAAAAAATAAGCAAATGAAACAGGTAGAAGAGGTAGGAAAAAGGTAAGAGGTAAAAACAGAAAAATGGAAGAGATAAAATAGAAAGAAATGGAAAATGAAGAATAAATAAAAGAAGAGAAGGGGAAACAGATGGGAGAGAACAACAAAAAAAAAAACCATGGAACAGAAAGGTGAGAAAACTGAAGCATGTGAAACTGAACTACCTGTACCAATTATTCATACGTGTCACTGAACCTTTTTTTAGGCCTAAGTATCGGAATTTGATATTTTCTCTAAAGGTGATGGGAAGACAGGAGAGAAAAAAGAAGACGGAGGATATAGATAGGAGAGGGAAGGAGGTGGGGGAGATGTTGGATAAAGATAGGAGAAGATGAAGGGAAAGGGAAGAGAGGTTGGGTAAAAAACGAAGAAGATGAAGGGAGAGGGGAAAGGAGGGGTTGGATAAAGAAAGGAGATAAGGAAAGGAAATGAGTTGACTGGAGGAGAAGAAAAGGGGAGAGGAAGGGGAGAGAAGGGGTTTGATAAAGAAAGAAAATAAGGAAGGGAAATGAAGAGGGGAGAGGAAGGGGATGAATAAAGAAAGATGAAAGGAAAGGGAAGGGAGAGGTTTTAGCGAAGGTAAGGGATGGAGGAAGGGAGAGAATGTGAAAGGAATGAAAGAAAGGGACTGATGGAAGGGGTAGATAAAGAATAGGCATGGAAGAGAGGTGAAAGGAGAGGAGAGAAGAAGGAAGGAGAGGAGGGAAAAAGGTGGGTGGTGAAGCATAGAAGGGAGACTAGTAAGGCGAAAATAAGGAGGAGAGAGAAAGAATGAGGAAAGAGAAGAAATAAGGAAAGGAGTGGAAAATATGAAAAAAAAATTGAAAGGGACAGAAAGAAAATAAAGGGAAAAAATCATGAGAAAGAAAAGGAAGGAAAAAAAAGGAGAAAAAAAGAATGAAATAGAAAGTGTTTGTAAAATGAAGAAAAAGAAGAAATAAAGAAATGAGAGGAAAAAAATGAGAGCGAGAGAAAGAAAATAAAGGGAAGAAAATCATGAGAAGGAAAAGGAAGGAAAAAAGGAGGAATAAAGAATGAAATTGAAAGTGTTTGTAAAATGAGGAAAAAGAAGAAATAAAGAATTGAGAGAAAAAAAATGAAAGCGAGAGAAAGAAAATAAAGGGAAGAAAATCATGAGGAAGAAAAGGAAGGAAAAAAAGGAGGAAAAAAGAATGAAATAGAAAGTGTTTGTAAAATGAGGAAAAAGAAGAAATAAAGAAATGAGAGGAAAAAAAATGAGAGCGAGAGAAAGAAAATAAAGGGAAGAAAATCATGAGGAAGAAAAGGAAGGAAAAAAGGAGAAAAAAAGAATGAAATAGAAAGTGTTTGTGAAATGAGGAAAAAGAAGAAATAAAGAAATGAGAGGAAAAAAATGAAAGCGAGAGAAAGAAAATAAAGGGGAGAAAATCATAAGAAAGAAGAGGAAGGAAAAAAGGAGGAAAAAGAATGAAAAAGGTGTTTGTCAAATGAGTAGTACACAAACACACATACACACACACATACATACACACTTACATAAAGCAAACTCAATTAGGGCTATACACAGACCTTCCAATTTTGCTTCTTTATTTATTCGTGTGTGTGTGTGTGTGTGTGTGTGTGTGTGTGTGTGTGTGTGTGTGTGTATGTGTGTGTGTGTGTGTGTGTGTGTGTGTGTGAATCTTTCAGGATGTAACCGCGACCCAATATTCGGAGGGAGAATATCAGATTTTTGGGAGAAGAGAGAGAGAGAGTTTTACCTTTATTTTGTTCTCTCACTAAAAATAAATGAAAAAAAAGTGCCAGGTAGAAAATTTTTAGAATTTTATTGATTCTAACAACGACTCTTTTCTCTCTCTCTCTCTCTCTCTCTCTCTCTCTCTCTCTCTCTCTCTCTCTCTCTCTCTCTCTCTCTCTCTCTCTCTCTCTCTCTCTCTCTCTCTCTCTCTCTCTCTCTTTTTCCCATCCCTTTCCTCTTTCCTTCCTCCATCCTCATTCACCTTCCTCTCCTCCTCCTCATCTCCCCCTCTCCAAATCTTTCCTTTCCTTCCTTTTTCTGCTCTTTCATCTTTCTCTTTCTCTTTCTCTTTTCTCCTATTTATCCTTCTCTCTCTCTCTCTCTCTCTCTGTCTCTCTCTCTCTCTCTCTCTCTCTCTCTCTCTCTCTCTCTCTCTCTCTCTCTCTCTCTCTCTCTCTCTCTCTCTCTCTCTCTCTCTCTCTCTCTCTCTCTCTCTCTCTCTCTCTCTCCCCACCTCTCTTCCTCCCCCCCTCCCCACGTCCTTATTTACTAATTCTGTTTAAGCCAATCAGCGCGTCGCATCGGTCCCACGTGTCTCCTATTGGCCAGCCTGTCAGCCAATCACATTGCTTCTTACGTCCGAGATGGCAGCTGATTGGTTAAAAGAGATTGGAAGCCGTGAGTCGTGATAGGTTATTTTGGGGGGATTGGAGAAGAAGAGAGAGAGGTAATCAGAAACATCCGGGACAGGTGTGAAAGGAAACGGTGGAAAAATTTCTCAGGTAGAAAAGTAAGGAGGAGGAGGAGGAGGTGGAGGAGGAGGAGGAGGAGGAGGAGGAGGAGGAGGAGGAGGAAAAATAAGACAGGATGAGGGTTAAGGTGGAGATGAGAGGAAAGAAAAAAACAGTCGGTGAAAATGAGAAAGAATAGGAAAAGAGTAAGACGAAGAGGAGGAGGAGAAGAGAGGATGACATGGAAGGCGAGTGGGACGTTTGAAAAGAGGAATTAAAGGAAGAATTTCATCTTTATCCATTTCCTTTTCACATATCCACCCATTTTTTCCATTCCCTTCATACTCCTTCCCCTTCCTTCCTCCTCTCCTCCCTTTTTCCTATCCCCACCTCTCCCCCTTCCCTACCACCTTTACCCTTCATTTTCCTTCCCTTTTGAAATTCTCTTTACTCTCTCCCTTTCTTACTTCATTCTTACTCCTTCCCCTTCCTTCCTCCTTTCCTCCCCTCTTCCTCTCCCCACCTCTCCTCTTTCCCTACCCCCTTTCCCCTTTCTTTTTCCCCTCCTTCCTCCTTTCCTCCCCTTTTCCTATCCCCACCCCTCCCCTTTCCCTACCCCCTTTCCCCTTCTTTTTCCCTTCCCTTTTGAAATCATTCCCCTTCTCTTTCTCAGTTCATCCTTTCCCATCTTCATCTTCATCTTTTCCCAAACCATTTTTCCCCATCATCCCATTTTTTCCCTTCCATTTCCTCCCTACTCTCTCCCTTTTTTAATTCACACATATTCCTTCCCCTTCCTTCCTCCTTTCCTCCCCTTAACCTATCCCCTCCTCTCCCCCTTCCCTACCCTCTTTACCCTTTCTTTTTTCCTTCCCTTTTGAAATCATTCCCCTTTTCTTTTTCAGTTCATTCTTACCTGTTCCTTTTTCCTTCCTATATCCCTAACCCCCTATCCTTCCTTTCTTCTCCTCCTCCCCCCTCCTCCCCTTCTCTTTCCCTTCCTCTTCGTTGTTAACCCATTCCCTTTTTTTCAAGTCAACCGTACCCTTTTTCTTTCCTTTTTCCTTATCTCCCCCCCCCCTCCTGTTTTCCATCCCTCTACCCCCTTCTCCCTCCCCCCTCCCCTTCTCTTTCCCTTCCTTTTCCTTGTTAACCCATTCCTTTTTTTTTTTTTACCGGTCAACCGAACCCTTTTTCTTTCCCTTCTTAACTACCCTTTTTTTCCCCTCCCCCCTATCCTTCCTTTCCTCTCCTTCTCCCCCTCCCCTTATCTTTCCCTTCCCTTTCCTTGTTAACCCATTCCATTTTTTTTTTTTACTGGTCAACCGTACCCTTTTTCTTCCCTTCTCCTTACCCACCCCCCTTTTTTCCATCCCTCTACCCCCTTTCTTCCCCCCCTCCCCCCTCCCCCTTTCTGAAACACTCCCTGTAAACCGCTTCATCATGTTCTCAATTTCCCGTAACGGCGCCGCTTACGTTTCGCGCCTCGAGTTTACGACGGAATGCCAGAAAAGGACTGACGACCCCACCCACCCCACCCTCTTTTACCCCCCACCACCCTCTCCACCCCTTTACCGGCTTTCTCCTCTTTACCTCTCCCCATTCCCTCTGCCTTTCTTTCCCCATACCCTTCCTTCTTTCTCCCTTTTTTGACCCTATTCTTCCCATTCTTCCTCCCTTTTATCTCTTCCCTCTTGCCCTCTTTATCGCCCTCCTCCCTCTCCCTTCTTTACCGCTGCCTCTCTCACCCTTCCCTTCTTCTCTCTCTTTTTTGGACCCTACATTTCTCCTTCTCCTCCTCCTCCTCCTCCTCCTCCTCCTTTCCTCTTTTTCTCCTTCATTACCTCTTAACCTGTTCTCGTGCTTCCCTGTCCTCTTTCCCCCCCTTTATCACCACCTCTCACCCCTTCTGCTCTCTCTCTCTCTCTCTCTCTCTCTCTCTCTCTCGCTCTCTCTCTCTCTCTCTCTCTCTCTCTCTCTCTCTCTCTCTCTCTCTCTCTCTCTCTCTCTCTCTCTCTCTCTCTCTCTCTCTCTCTCTCTCTCTCTCTCTCTCTCTCTCATCTTTTTTTCACTTCTTCATCACCTTCTCCATTCCTCTTCTTCTCCTTTACTACTAATCAACTCTCTCGTACTCGCCTTTTTTCTCTCCCTTTTTCTACCTCTTTGATTCCCCCCCCCCCCCTCCCGCTTTCTCTCCTTCCATCTCTTTTCCTGTTATTTTTTCCTTCCTTCGCTGCTTTTTTTTTTCCCTTCTCCGCTCCGCTCTTCATTTCCTTCCCTTTCTTCCCATTCCTTTCTTTCCCCTTGCTGTAGTGTCTTTTTTTGTGTGTGTTTCTCTCTTCCCTCCCTTTATCTTCCTTCTCCTCTCTCTCCTCATCCCCTTTCACTTATTTTTTTCTTCTTTTTTTATGTTTTATGTTATGTTGCCTCTCGATTTTTTTCTTTCAGTTCTCTTTACTTTATTGATCACATTCCCTTTCCCTTTCTTTATTCATTTGTTTCTTATTCACATTTTTGTTGATTTTACTAAAGATATTCTCTTGCGATTTGTTTTTGTCCCTCGTAATGTAACTCTCCTACACTCCTTTCACTTTCTAACTCTCTCTCTCTCTCTCTCTCTCTCTCTCTCTCTCTCTCTCTCTCTCTCTCTCTCTCTCTCTCTCTCTCTCTCTCTCTCTCTCTCTCTCTCTCTCTCTCTCTCTCTCTCTCTCTCTCTCTCTCTCTCTCTCTCTCTCTCTCTCTCTCTCTCTCTCTCTCTCTCTCATCAAAATATTCTAACTCATTTCCGAAGCGCGATAAATTTTTTGGCGGGAAATTCCTCGTGTTCTCAGACCGACGTACTTTCCACATATTTCAGAGGCGACAAATTTTTCCCGCGCAGTCTCTCGTATTTCAGGCAATGCTTCATCTCTATTATTCACAGTTCCATTTTACCTTCTGGCTCTATATATATCTCCTTTTCCTCCATTCATCTTCTTCTTCTTCTTCTTCTTCTTCTTCTTTTTCTTCTTCTTCTTCTTAGTCGTCGTCGTCTTCTTCTTCTTCTTCTTAGTCGTCGTCGTCTTCTTTGCGTACTACCTCCATATTTTTCTCCTCCCTTCCATTCTTCATTTCATCTTTTATTCATTCTTTCTTTTCCTCTTCCTCCTACCTTTTTCTCTCTCTTTCTCCTTTTCTTTTTTTCCTTCACTCCCATCTCTTTTCATTCCTTCTTCCTTTTCCTCTTCCTTCTACCTCTTTTTCTCTCTCTCCTTTTCTTCTTCTTTAATTCTTCTATCGTTTACTTAATACTTCATAATTTTTCTTCTACATCTGTTTTTTTAATTCTCTTTCCTTCTTCCTTCCTTCAGTTCTTCTTTCATTCTTTTCCCCACACGTTATTTTTTTTTACTATATTTCCTTCTCTCCTTCCATATCTCATTCCTTCCTCCCTTTCTATCACTTTTTCTCTCTCTTTCTTTTTTCCTCTTCTACCTCCACACTCTATCGTCTCTCCCTACACACTCTCTTCTCTCATCTCCTCTCCTCTCTCTCCTCTTTCCCTCCTTTCCTCTTCTCCTTTATCACTACCATCTCACTCTCTCATCTCTCCTCCCTTCTCGCTCTCCCCTCCTCTCCTCTCCTCTTTCTCTCTCTCTCACCTCTCACTTTACCTTTCCCTCTCTCATCTCTCCGTCCGTTCCTCCCAGCTTATCACTCTCTCATCTGTCCCTTCTCTCCTTTCCTCCCTTCTCTCTCCTCTCTCTCTCGCTCTCCCTCCTTCCCTCCTTCCCTTCTGTCAGCTGGCGGACACGCGGGTAACATCTGCGCCTTGCTAATGGTTTGTGTGTATGTGTGTGTGTGTGTGTGTGTGTGTGTGTGTGTGTGTGTGTGTGTGTGTGTCAGATTCCATTTCCGGTTTCTATCTTGTTCAATCAATGTCTATTTTTTTTTTTTTTGGTTTATTTTCTTGTGTTTTCTGTTTGTTTGTTTTTCTGTTTTGTTTTGTTAGACGATCAAAGTTTTTATTGTCTCCTTCTTTTCTTTTGTTTTGTCTTTTTTTTTCTTTTTCTTTTATTTTGTCTTTTCATTTAGTTCACTTATTCCGACTTTTCTTTTTTTCAGTGTTTTGTTTTGTTTTGCTTATTCTATTTTTCTTACTGATTACTGTTTATTTTGTCTTTTCTTTCTGTAGTTTTTTTTTATATATTTCTCGAATTTTATTCTATTCAAGTGTTTTTTTTTTAATTATCTGTAGTTGTTTTATGTTTCAGGGCAATCACTTAATTTTACTTCCATCGTTTTCTTTTTCTTCTTTTTCAATGTTACACGCACTGGTTCTTTTCTTTTTATACTACGATTATTTCCATTTTTTTAGAATAAGGAACATATTGCACTCCTCTTTCTGCTCCACCTGTATAACTATTGCACCGAACAACCTTCATATCTGTCCCTTAGTGTGTTGGTTGAGAGACATTTTAGGGTAAGGAATATATTAAACTTCTGCTTCTCAATTTTTACTATTATTATTATCACCAAACAACCTTCATAATTGTTCAAACCTTCCGATATTTTACCTCTACTTTTTTTTTACTGCTTCTCATGATCTCTTCTTTTATCGCTGTTTAATATCTCTCTTCCTCAAATATATTAAAATGCTCCTTCTTTTCTATTTTTACTATTATTATCAACAACCTTCATATCTGTTCAAAACTTCCGATTTATTACTTCTACTTTTGTTTTACTCTGCCTTCTCATTTTCTCTTCATCTATCACTTTTAATATCTCTCTTCCTCCAATACGTTAAACTCCCTCTTCTTCTATATTATTAGTATTATTATTACCAAACAACCTTCATATATGTTCAAACCTTCCGATTTATTACCTCTACTTTTTTTTACTGCTTCTCATTTTCTTTTCTTTTATCATTGTTTAATATCTCTCTTCCTCCAATACATTAAACTTCTTCTTTTCTATTTTTGCTATTATTATCAACAAACAACCTTCATATCTGTTCAAACTTTCCGATTTATTACTTCTACTTCTGTTTTACTCTGCCTTCTCATTTTCTCTTCATCTATCACTGTTTTAACCCGGTGGCTGCGGGGATCATGTTTCTTAAAGGCCCCTCTAAGCGAGAAAATGCAAAAAAAAAAAAAAAAAAAAAAAATCATCACTCACGCAAACCCAATCATAATATATATCAACGCATTTGTGATCAGTTTATGCATCATCTATTTTCGGGGGTTTCTATCATGGCAGAAATTTGGCCCGTCGCTGGTTCACGGTAAAGCCACAAATTGGGCCTGTCGCTGCTACCGGGTTAATATCTCTCTTCCTCCTTTCTCCATCTTTCTGACGTCGTAAAATTGCTTCTGTATCAATTCCTTCTCCGTCTGTTTCTGATTATTTCTTCCTCTCATTCTCTCCCCCAGCTTATTATTCTTTCATTTTTTTATCAGGTTGTCTTTCTATTCCCTCCCTTCGTTACCTTCCATTATTTACCTTTTGCACTCTACGCCTCACTTTATTCCTCTTTCTATATATACATTAGTTTATTCATTTTTTTCTTAGTCACTTCTTCCCTCATTCCCTTTTTTTTCTTCTTTTTTTTACAGCTAATGAAACAGCTCAAGGGCAACAAAAAAAGTGTAAAAAAAAGCCCGCTAATCGCCGCTCCCAAAAAGACAAAAGTAATAAGTGTATCTTTCCTTATTGCTTTTTTTTTGTTTGTTTGTTTGCATATATGTGTGTTTGGGGGGGTGTGGTTAAAACATGAAAGGGAGTCAAGTGAAGATAACAACAAAACGAGTAAAAAAAAGACCACAAAATTACTTCCTCCTTCCACCTTAAAGTGATAGAGAATTAACGATAAAGGAAAGGGACAAAGGTAAGGGTCAGGGGAGAGGGAAAAAAGGGGAAAAATAAGGATAAAGTGTCGTCTTATTGCATTCTTTTTATTTCATTCTCGCAATCCTATTTTTTTCCATTCCTTTATTTTCTTTATTCCTCTTTTTCCATTCTTCTCCTTATTCCCAGTTTACCTTTCCTTTCTCTTTTCTCAGTCTACTCTTTTTTCCATTCCTATCTTTTTCTCTCTACTTTTCATTGCTTTCATTCCTTCCTTCATTCCTCTTTTTCCGGTTCTCTCCTTCTTCCCAGTTTACCTTTTTTTTCTTCCCTTTTTTCCCAGTACCATATTGTCCTTTTATTTTTTCCCAGTCTACTCTTTTTTCCATTCCTTTCTTTTTCTCTCTACTTTTCATTGCTTTCCTTCCTTCCTTCATTCCTCTTTTTCCGGTTCTCTCCTTCTTCCCAGTTTACCTTTTTTTTCTTCCTTTTTTTCCCCAGTACCATTTTCCCCTTCCTTTATTTTTTCCCAGTCTACTCTTTTTTCCGTTCCTTTCTTTTTCTCTCTACTTTTCATTGCCTTCTTTCTCCCCTAGTTTACCTTTTTTTCCCTTTATTTTTTTACCTTTCCTTTACCTTTCTTTTTCCCAGTCTTCTCTTTTTTTCCATTCCTTTCTTTTTCTCTCTACTTTTCATTGCTTTCTTTCTCCCCCAGTTTAACTTTTTTTTCCTTTATTTTTTTCCCAATTCTATATTTTTCTTTGCTTTCTGTTGTTATCATGCCTTCTCCATGTTCTTTTTTTTCCGTTCCTTTCTTTTATCTGCTTTTCATTGCTTTCTTTCTCCCCCAGTTTACCTTTTTTCCTTTACTTTTTTCCCAGTTCTATCTTTATTTTTGCTTTCTTTTGTTATCATGCCTTCTCCATTTACCCTCTTTTCCATTCCCCTTTTTTCCAGTACCCTTTTCCCTTTCTTCTTTTTACCAGTTTGCCTTTTATCCCTTCCTATTTTATTATCAGTCTAACTTTTATTTTCTTCCTTTATTTATTCCTAGTTTACCTTTTCCCTTCCGGCTTTCGTTACCTTGCTCACGCCGTCACTTACCTGTCGTTAAT
Source organism: Eriocheir sinensis (assembly GCF_024679095.1). Lineage (NCBI taxonomy): Eukaryota > Metazoa > Arthropoda > Malacostraca > Decapoda > Varunidae > Eriocheir > Eriocheir sinensis. The sequence continues at coordinate 17,640,943 of NC_066527.1, read as the reverse complement.
CCCTAATGGGCGGGAGTACATTGCTTACTGACAGGTATGACAGGTACTAATTACTCCACGGGGATAGGTACGTTCCGGAGAAGGAGGAGGAGGAGGAGGAGGAAGAGGAGAAGGAGAAGGTTAGGTTTAGGTGGGGATGGTGGAGGAGGTTAGGTTGAGGAGGAGGAGGAGGAGGAGGAGGAGGAGGAGGAGGAGGAGGAGGAGGAGGTAGGATTTGTGGGATAATTGGAATGCGGAAATGTGTGAAGAGGAAATGAGTAATGATGAAGATCCGGATGAGAGGTGAAGGAAGAGAAGGAAGATTGGCAGAGGCAGGAGGAAAATGAGGAAGAGGAGGAGGAAGAGGAGGAGGAGGAGTATCCGGAATAGTAGAGGGAGAGATGACGATCGCTTTCGTGTACATTGAAGTTGAAAATTATATCTCGAACGAAAGGAAGGAAGAAAGGAAATGAGAATGAAAAGAAGGAAGAAAGGAAGGAAGGATGGAAGAACGAACGTAAGGAAAAGAGAAAGCTAGGAAGGAATAAAGGAATGAAGGTACACGGTGTTTTATTATTTTGCTTTTAAGATATAAGGATAAGGGGAAAAGGGATAAGGAAAAGAAAGGAAAGGAAAGTAAGAAATGAAATAAAGATTGAAGCCAAAAACTGGGGAAAAATGGAAAATGAAGAAGGAAAAGAAAGGAAAAGAGAAAGAAGGAAAAGAAAGGGAAGAAATGCGATAAATTGGGAAACACTGAAGAGAAATAAAGAAAATAAAGAAAAGGAATGAAAGAAGAGAAATGAAGGAAAGATAGATATAACGAGAAATTGGAAAAAAAAACGGAAAAAGGGAGAAGAAAAGGAAAGGAAGAAGTAAAAGAAAGGAAAGAAAAGGAATAGGAAAGAAGACTAAACCGATAAATTGGGCACAAACAAAGATTTAGAAGAGCACTTTCAAGACATCATATAACCTACACACGGCCGCTCCGGAGAAACAGTTAGCCACTCTCTTCTTCTTTTCCTTCTTCCTTTTCCATTTTTTCCCCAATTTATGGTTTCAATATTTATTTCATTTGTTACTTTCCTTTCCTCCCCTTTTTTCCTTTCTTGTCCTTTTCCCTTTTCCCTTTTTCCTCCTATCTTGAAAGCTAAATAACTAAACGCTGTGTACTTTCCTTTCTTTTTTCCTTCCTAGCTTTCTCTTTTCCTTACGTTCATTCTTCCATTCTTCCTTCCTTCCTTTCTTCCTTTCTTTCATTCTCTCATTTCCCTTCTTCCTTCCTTTCGTTCGAGATATAATTTTCAACTTAAATGTATAAGAAAACGAACGTCATTTCGTCTATAAATCAACCTCAACTCCACTCGGGGCTTCTGTATTTGCTTCCACTAAATGTCAGCTTAAAATATATTCCACTCCGCTTAATTTGTTTCATCCCCGTCCCCACCCACCCCAAATAAAAAGCCATATTTAGACGAGAGTAGAGTTAAGAGATATATTGAGAAACGACTGGACTTGTGCGGAAAGAAAGTGATGGAAGAAAATGATACGCAAATTAAAGTAGAGTCAGAAAACATTAGAGGAAAAAAAATAAGTAAAATAAATGATATGAAAGAAAAAAATGTACAGTTGGAAGGGAAGAAAGTGCAGATGAAAGATATATAGAAAAAAACCCTGAAAATTCAAATGAAACTCAGATAAAATTAAAGAAAAACATGAGGGAAATAAATAAAAAATAGGTCAAATAAATGATATGAAAGAAGGAAATGTACAGTTGGAAGATAAGAAAGTGTATATGAAAGATATATGGAAAAAAAACCTGAAAATTCAAATGAAAACCCCGATAAAACAAACAAAGAAAAACATACTCGACCGAATAATAAGAAAATGTGTTTAAAGAATGCTGCGAGTGGGGAAAAAATACTGAGAAAATATATTGCGAGAAAAAAACATCCGAAAAAGCACACGAAGGAAATTCAGATAAAAAAAAAAATAGCTAACCACATCAAAGTAGCGGTAGAAAATATACGAGGCAAAAAAAAGTAAGTAACATGAGTATTGCTGTAAACGGGGAAAAGTACAGATAAAAGAGGTAGGCCTATTTCGAGAGCAAAAACTGAAAAAGGCACGTGAAGAAAAATTATAATTATACCCAAATTTAGGTACTATTTCTTCTTTTCCTTTCTTCTTCTTTAGGTACTACTACTTATTTTCCTTCTTCCTTTTCCATTGTTTTCCCAATTTATGGCTTCAATCTTTATTTAATTTCTTACTTTCCTTTCCTACCCTTCTTTTCCTTTCTTTTCTTTATCCCTTTTCCTTTTTTTCCTTCTACCTTGAAAGCTAAATAACTAAACGCTGTGTTCTTTCCCTTCTTTATCCCTTCCTAGATTTCTCTTTTCCTAACGTTCGTTCTTCCATCTTAGATTACACCCAAATTACAGTAAAAAATATGAACCATACAACTCGGCAGAAAAAAAAGCACCCAAAGAAAAGATATATTAGGAAAAACACAAACCGAAAAGAGTCAGTATCGAATAAATTGAACCAATGTATAAAAAATAAATGTTCTTGAGAATGAGAGAATAAAAGAAAGGAAGAAGGGAAGGAAGGATGGAAGAATGAACGTAAGGAAAAGAGAAATCTAGGAAGGAAATCAAAAGTGGAAGGGCTTACCCCCCAGCTTTAATAAAAGAGTTAAAAAAAATGATAAAAATCTAAAAGAATAAAAAGAAAGAAAAAGGAAACTTGAAGAGATAAACAGTACTGACCCCAGGGCTTGAATAAGGAAATATTTTAAAGCTGCTTCATAAAAGAGGGCATTTATTTTTAAAGCAACAAGGGGAATAAATGATATTAAATTAAGTTCTAATCCAATTCAAGCTCCGAATCAAGAAGTTGAGGAAATAGAAATAATTGACCCTAAGAATAATGTAGAAGGGTACAAGGGGCGAAATAAAGGGAAATAAAAAAAATCGAGTTAAAGTGGCCTTATCAACTGACAATCCTTCTCAGATTCATTATTCTAGATCACTACCGACAAAAGGAATAGCAGAAAATAAATTTGTAATACCTGTGGCCCCTCAAAATTATGTTTGGCCCCAAGGAAGAACATAACCTAAGAATGCAGTGGCTATAATTATAAACAAAATTAACACTGCCACTATTCAGGCATGGAAATTTATATAGGATCTAAAATAAATACCTTGCCCGATATGTAGGTAGAGACAAATAAATAAAAAAGAAGCCCCATTAGCATGAAGAGTTCGTAATATTCATCCGTAATTAACGTCTCGATAGATGTGAGCTACTCTAGAAAAAGCAAGGTCTACATGAGCCGAGTAATGCATAGCTAAAAATAATCCTGTAGCAATTTGAATTACTAAACAAAGACCGAGTAAAGAACCGAAGTTTCAAAACGTAGAACCATTGCTTGGTAGGGGTATATCTACTCGGGCACCATCGGCAATTTTGAATAAAGGATGAGATTTACCTAGTGGTGTTATTATAAAAGAAGACGTAGAGGATCTTTAAATAAGTTGATAATTTTAACGACAACAATTAATATAAGTAGGAGATAAGAGACAATAAAGATAGTGAAGATTATAGAGGGAGTATTATAAATTCAATTGATAATAAATGGAGTGGAAATATAATATTTTAATGAGGAGGAAAGAAGAGATGATGAGTTTGGAGAAATAAAAAGTGGATCTAAAAAAAGTAAAAGGAAAATAAGTGAAAAGATTACTAGTAGGGAAAGAAAGAAAGTGTTTAAGAAAAAGAAAATGATTCGTTTGAGGCTAAGGAAGCAATATAAATAAATAAAACCAATATTCCTCCTAGAAAAACTAAAAATAAAATATAATAGAATCAGAATGAAAAGTTAGAAACTCCTGCTGTAATTGAAATTAGTACGGTTTGAGTAAATAGTATAAGACCTATTGCTAAGGGGTGGGAGAACTGTATAAAAAAGAAGGAAAAAAAGTAGTAAAGGAATTGTTAATATAAAAATAATAGAGAAGAAATAAATTCTCTTTAACTTTAGGAAAATTTTCCATTTTAGGATTTAAATACCAATGTTTTAGTTTTTTTAAAATTAACTATTAAAACTAATGATAAATTTGAGATTTTTTAAAGTGTTTGGATCCTTATTTATGATTTTTTGCGGTTTATGAAGATTTATTTCTAATTATAAACATTTGTTAAACTCGTTATTAAGATTGGAGTTTATAATATTGGGGGTCTTTTGACTGTTAAGACACAGCTGTCTGTAGTTGGAAGGGAGATTTATCTTTCTTTATTTTTGTTACTTTAGCTCTATGTGAAGGGGCGCCTGGCTTGTCGTTATTAGTACTTATTGTCCGAAGACATGGAAATGATTATTTTAAAAGATTTAATTTTTAGGAATGTTAACATTTTTATTGCCTGTAATTTTATTGATTAAATTTTAAAATGATTGAAAGATGATTCAGATTGGGTTAGGATTATTAAGGTTTTTAGTTGGCTTGGGTTGTTTTCATAATATATATGTTTATAGGTTGGGGTTTAATTTAGGTATAGATTATATTAGTTACATTATAATATATTTGAGAGTTTGAATTATATTTCTTATTATTATTTCAAGAGAACGAATAAAGTTCACAACGAATTTTTGTGGACTGTTTCTTTTAGTAAATTTAATTTTGTTAGTTAGGCCTTCAATTACATTTTCTTCATTAAATTATCCATTATTTTATATTAGCTTTGAAATTTAATTAATTCCTACTTTAATTTTGATTTTGGGGCGGGGCCATCAGCCTGAACGAATTCAAGCTGGAGTTTATATGCTTTTTTACACCTTAGCTTTATCATTACCTTTGTTAGGATCTTTATTGCATATTTATATAAAAGAATATAGATTATCTATAATATTAATTTTTATTTATTTTGGATCCCAACTGGGTTAATAGTATTTGCTATTTTAGGAGAGTAATAGCTTTTTGGGTGAAATTACCAATATATATATTTCATTTATGGTTACCTAAAGCTCATGTAGAGGCACCGGTTGCTGGTTCTATAATTTTTGCTTGAGTCTTATTAAAGTTAGGAGGTTATGGTTTAATTCGAGTATTGTTTGTATTTCAAAAAATCAGTTTAAATTTTTCTTGATTATCGATTAGAATTAGATTGGTAGGGGGAGTAGTAGTTAGTCTTCTATGTTTACGACAAGTGGATCTAAAATCCTTGATTGCTTACTCTTCAGTTGTACATATAAGAATGGTATTATGTGGAAATCAAAAGGGGAAAAGGGATAAGGAAAAGAAGGGTAGGAAAGGAAAGTAAGAAATGAAATAAAGATTGAAGCCATAAATTGGAAAAAAAATGGAAAAAGAGGAAGGAGAGGAACGGGAAAGAAGAAGAAAGGGAAAGAAAGGCATTTGAACACTCGAGGAAGAAGGGAGTGAATGATAAGGAAGCGAAGGGAGAAACTTACAAGACGAAGAGTCGATAATGGATAGATGTAATAGATGTGGAAAATATATATAACGAACTTAGGATCGAAGGAGGAAGATTAAACTTGAACACGGGGGAGGAAGGAAGGAGGGAAGAGTAAGGAGGGGAGAAACATACAAGACGAAAAAAGTCGATAAGGAATAAACGTAATAAATGTAAAGAAAAATATGTTCTTGAGGATTGAAGGAAAAAGATGCAAGGTGAACAGACAAGGAAGAAGGGAGGGAATGATAAGGGAGTGATGGGGGAAACAGACAGGACGAACAGAGTCAATAAGGAATAAATGTAGTAAATGTAGAAAAGGAAGGAAAAAGAAGAAAGGTGAACAGGCGGGGAAGGAGTGAATGATAAGCGAGCGAAGGGAGGGCGAGTGATGTGTCGGAGCTTACGGGAAAATTTATGAGTTTGTAAAAATTTAATACAACGTAACGGAAAGCATGACTGGAATTGTTGTGAGGAGGAGGAGGAGAGGAAAAGTGAGGAGCTCCGCGCAGAGGAAAATGAAAATAAATGGTTGGGCGGAGGAAATTGGTGTAAAAAGAAATGGCTTATGAAGAGACTGATGTAAGGGGATTAGCGAAAGTATATCGTAGTTAATAATGGAAAGAAGTGGATTTGAAGATGGTTGTAAATATATCGTCGCAGAAAATGTAGAGAAAGAGATTAATGAGATATGTGAAAGCAGATCCTTGTGAATAAATGTAAAGAAATGGTTTGTAAGAGAGATTGATGTAATGGGATTAGTGAGAAAAATATCGTAGTTGAATAATGTAAATAAGTGCTTTTGAGTTTACTGTAATGAAATTGTTGAGAATATCGTTGTGCAAAGAAATAGTTTGAAAGAGATTGATGTAATGAGATTAGTGAGAAAAATATCGTAGTTGAATAATGAAAAGAAGTGCTTTTGAAGAGTTTACTGTAATGAAGTTGTTGAGAATATCGTTGTGCAAAGAAATGGTTTGAAAGAGATTGATGAAATGAAATTAGTAAAAAAATATCGTAGCTGAATAATGTAAAGAAGTGGTTTTGAGAGTTTATTGTAATGAGATTGTTAAGAATATCGTTGCAGGATAAGTAAAAAAAAAATTGAGATAATGATACTGTTGAAGAGATATCGTTCTTAAAAAAAAATATATGAATAATTGATTTTGAAGAGACTAGTATAATTGAGTTTGATATATGTCGTTGCAAAATCAGTAAAAAATGAGACCAATGATATTGTTGAAAAGATATCGCTGTTGATAAATACAAATAAACTGTTTAGAGGAGATTAATGTAAGAAGATGTGTGAAAAATATATCGTTGAGAGGAAGTTAGAAAAATGGTTTTGATGAGATTAGTGTTAGGAGAGTGTTGAAGAGAGAGATATCGCTGTTAAAAAGTTCTAATAAGACTATTATGAGATTAGGATAAAAAAACATCGTTGAAAAATGTTAAAAAGGGTGATTAAAGAAAATTACTCTAATATGATTAGTGAAGAAAAAAAATCATTGTAATAAATAAAAAGAAATGATTTATGAAGACTAAAAAAATATAAATGTTTGTATAGAGATCACTGTAAATATAGTGTTGCAAGATAGAGATAATTCTGTACTCTCTCTCTCTCTCTCTCTCTCTCTCTCTCTCTCTCTCTCTCTCTCTCTCTCTCTCTCTCTCTCTCTCTCTCTCCCTCCTCTCTCCCTCTCTCCATCCTCCCTCCTCTCCCCTCGCCCTCCCTCCATCCCTCCCCTTCCCCACCGCCACTTTCCAGGTATGAGAGAGAGAGCAGGAAAAATAACTCACCTGGATCGTTAAATTAGCTCTCCGATAATGCATTAGTTGATTGGCTGCAGGTGAGAGGCAGGTGAGGAGGCGCTTGGCTCTTACCTCCTGGGCTTTGCTTCCCTCATTGTTTACTGTTCCTTTATTTATCCTTTATTTGTTTCTGTTATTTATCCTTCACCCTTTATTTGTTTCTGTTTCCCTTTCCCCCTTTTTTATTTATCTACGTTGTTTCTCATTTGTTAGTTTTCGCTTTAGTTTTCTTTTTTTTTTTTTTTTACTGCAAAGGAGACAGGCTTAAAAAAAATAAAACATAATGAAAAAAAAGCCCGCTACTTACTTCCCCTAAAAAGATTGGAGAGGAGTGTCCGAAAGAGGAGTATTCCTGTGTGATTCGCTTCCTACTTTCCTCCCTTCCTTTGTTTAATATTCCTTTTTATTATCCTCTGTTTTTTATTTGATTATCCTTTATTATTCCTATTTTGTTTTGCTTTCTATTCTGCTTCCTTTCTTTGTTGCTCTTCCTTTATCCTCTCCTTCCCTTTATTTTTTTTACTATTTTTCTCTGTTTTCCTTCGTTTGTGTTTTATTTATCTCTTTTATCTGTTCTCCTCTGCTTCCCTCTTTTTGTTTGATCTTCCTTTATTCTCTTTTCGCTTTTATTTTTCTTGTTTTGCTTTCTTTCTTTCTTATTGATTTTCTCTTTATTCTTTCAAGTTAATCATATTTTATCATTATCGTTCTTTCTTATCCATATTTCTGCTTCTCCTTTTAAAGTTTTGTCGTATTTCATTTATCTCTACTCATATCTGTCAGTTTCTCACTTAATCAATCCTTCTGTACTATCTCCTTTAATCTGTATTTGTATTTTCTCTATTCCTCTTATACTTATTCCTATTGTCTGTATTCTTTTTATCGCTACTTCTGTTATCTCTATTCCTCTTGCATTTATTCTTATCTATTTTCCTTTATCTATGTTCCTACTATCTTTATTTTCATCTCGTTGGCCTTTCTCTATTATCATTTATTTCGTTCCAATGTTTTTTTTTTCTTCTTCCACTTTTCCTCCTGATTAGTTACCCCGATAAAAAGAGAGATTGAGCAGTTTATATTGTTGATTTTGGGATTGTCCTCTCTCTCTCTCTCTCTCTCTCTCTCTCTCTCTCTCTCTCTCTCTCTCTCTCTCTCTCTCTCTCTCAGGTTGTTCCTAATGGCATCTGGCGATCATTTCCCGTTTTCCGTTGATGGATGGTTCCCGTTCCCCCTCGATGACAAGGGATAACTGATGTATTTTATTTAATGGCGCCGCTTTTGTTGACGTCTATTTATTTGTGTGTCCGAGTTGCTGATCTTTTTCATCATTAATTTTCTCTTGACTCGCGGATGTTCCTTTTTTTCCTTTTCCCTTTTTTTTTCTTTTTTTTCTTTTTTTTTTTTTTTTTTTTGGCTTCGTAGCGCTGAATTTACACATTTTTTTTTTTGCTTCTGATAATCTTTTTTTTCTTTGTTTCTATTTTTTTTTCTATTTTTTTGTAGAGTTATTTTTTCTCATGTTTTTTTTTTTTGCCTTCTTTGGGGAATTCATTTATTATTTATTTTATTTTTATTGATTTTCTTCTTCTTCTTCTTCTTCTTCTTCTTCTTCTTCTTCTTCTTTTTCTTCTTCATCATCATCGTTTTTATAATTGTTCTTTTTTTTCTTCGTTTCTTCCATCATCAGACTTTTCCTCCTCATTTACTGCACTTCATACACTTTCTCCTCCTCCTCCTCCTCCTCCTCCTCCTCCTCCTCCTCCTCCTCTACTAACCTTCCTCCTCATCAAACAGTGCGCTTAAAGAGAATACCAAATCTCTCTCTCTCTCTCTCTCTCTCTCTCTCTCTCTCTCTCTCTCTCTCTCTCTCTCTCTCTCTCTCTCTCTCTCTCTCTCTCTCTCTCTCTCTCTCTCCTCATAAATTCTGCAACTTCTTTTTACTTTACTATTTCTTGTGTACATAACCCACAGACATGACCTTGACCCAGGGAGGAGGAGGAGGAGGAGGAGGAGGAGGAGGAGGAGGAGGAGGAGGAGGAGGAGGAGGAGGAGGAGGAGGAGGAGGAGGTGGAGGACGAGAAGGAGGAGGAGGGTTAGAATGCTTTGAGTTAGTATAAAGACGAGGAGGAGGGGGAGGAGGACGAGGACGAGGAGAAGGAGGAGGAGGAGGAGGAAGAGGAGGAGGAGGAGGAGGAGGAGGAGAATTGAGGTTTTCATGAACTGAGAAAAAGAAAGGGAAAGTTTATTATGTGAGAAAATACTTACAGAAAAAAAGTGATATACAGTTAAGTAAAAAAAATAAGTGAAAGTTTACCTCTGTGTGTGTGTGTGTGTGTGTGTGTGTGTGTGTGTGTGTGTGTGTGTGTGTGTAATTTATTCCTCATGTTAGTTAAAGTCTCTTCTACTTTTCGTTTTCTTTCTCTTTGATCATGCTTCAGTAAGCCTTTTATTTCTCTCTCTCGGTTTCTTTCATCACGAGTTATTCTTCTCTTCGCATTGAAAGATCTTTTTTGTTTACATTTGCGATACTTACATGTAAAAATAAATAAGTAAACACACATATCTCTCTTAGTTTAATCCTACGTATCTTTCACATTTAAATATATACATGAACATACTTATCTCTGCCATTTTATTCATTCATATATTTTGCATTCAAGTATATACATAAACATACCTCTCTCTAACATTTTATTTATACCAATCCCTTTCATTCAAATATATACCTCAACATGACTATCTCTCTCATCTCATCATTCACCAAAACACACTTAAACCTTTATTTCGCTAATTATGGGCAAAATAGATGATCTAAAAATGTAATGAAAACGCAATATATATAAAAAAAAAAACTACAGGTGGATGGTAAGAAAAAAATTATATATATACGTCTGGATTTACATGACTACACTGGCGCCCTCTACACAACTAGCTTCACCATTTACATAAGAAAACTACAAATTGAAAGTAAAGAAATATTAAAAAAAAAATACGCCCGCTACATAACTACCAGGTCCCCATATGTAAAAAAAAACGTAAAAAAAACAAACGACATTGGAAGTGATAAAAATGTATAAAATAACGCCCTTGACGTAACTAGTTTCGGCATCTAAAAAAAAAAAAGAAACTATAGATTGACAGGAAAAAATATATATACACAAAAAAAAAAAAATATATATATATAAATATATATATATATATATATATATATATATATATATATATATATATATATATATAAAATACGTCTGGATTTACATGACTAAACCGGCGCCCTCTACACAACTAGCTTCACCATCTACATAAGAAAACTACAAATTGAAAGTAAAGAAATATTATAAAAAAAATACGCCCCCTACATAACTATCAGGTCCCCTTCTGTAAAAAAAAAAAAAAAAAGACATTGAAAGTGATAAAATATATAACAAATAACGCTCTTGACATAAGTAGTTTCGGCATCTAAAAAAAAGAAGGAACTATTGATTGACAGGAAAAATATATATGCACAAAAATACGTCTTCTACAAAACCAGTGTCACCATCATCATCACTATCAACAAAAAACAGCAGCAAATATAACATAAAAAACAACAACAACAACAACAACAACCACAACAACAACAACAACAACAACAACAACAACAACAACAACAGCTCATAAAGTACCCCGTTAAGTAAAGACCCGAGTCGTATCCAATTCCCTGTTTGCAGAAGAAGAACCAATCACTCGTTTGTTTGTTTGTTTGTTTGTTTATTCACTTGATGGTTACGAATTGAATCACATGTATTTTTTTTTTGTTTGTTGACTTTGTTACTATTGTCGAATTTCTCTTTTATTTGCGAATTTTGCGTCACGAGTCGAATTATTATTGAATGTTGAGTAAATATTTTTTTTTACTTTTTGTATTGCATGAATTGTTTGTTAATTATTGTGCAATGTGAGTCTTCATCTGTGTGTTCGCTTGTTTGTTTATTTATTTCATTTTGTTGGTTTGTGTACCTTTGTGTGTGTGTGTGTGTGTGTGTGTGTGTGTGTGTGTGTAGTAGTAGTAATAGTAGTAGTAGTAGTAGTAGTAGTAGTAGTAGTAGTAGCAGTAATCGTAGTAGTCTTTGTAGCAGTAGTAGTAATAGTAGAAATAGTAGTAGTAGTAGCAGTAGTAGTAGTAGTAGTAGTAGTAGTAATAGTAAAAATAGTGGTAGCAGTAGTAGTAGTAGTAGTAGTAGTAGTAGTAGTAATGGTGGTGGTGGTAGTAGTAGTAGTAGTAGTAGTAGTAGTAGTAGTAATTGTCCTTTTCATCTTCTATTTTTTTAGTCTATTACAATACAAAAAAAGATCAGTAAGATTTTCCCGGATTTTCGTCGCCTTTCCCGGATTTTCTGTTCCGTCATCCACATTTTTTTTCGGCTTTTCTCTTCCTTTATCCTATTTCGCCTTTTTCCTCTTTCGTTTGTCGCCGTTCTTTATCCTCCCGTAATCCTGTTGATGACGAGAAAAGGATTAAGGGAGGCGTTTGTTAATCAGTGTGTGTGTGTGTGTGTGTGTGTGTGTGTGTGTGTGTGTGTGTGTGTGTGTGTGTGTGTGTGTGTGTGTGTGATATTTTTTTTCCGGTTTTCTGATTTATTTCCCGCATCTTAATTTTTTCCAATATTTTTTACGTCCTTTTCCACTTCTTCCTTTTTTTCCTCTTTCTCCTCCCTTTCTTCCTTTTCCTCCTCCTCCTCTCCTCTCTGTTTCTTCTTCATTTTCCCTTTCATTTTTCTACATCATTCTTGCCCTTTCCCTCTTTTCCTTCTGTCTCCCTCTCCTTACTCTTTAACTTCCATTCATTAACTATTTCTTTTCCGTCTGTCACCGGGATGGAGTAAATACTAGAGTCAAGAATTCGTACACGACGAATCCCTCAAATGTCAGAGTACGAATAAAACTACGAACACAATGAAACACCAGGCACTGGAATGCAAACACGAGTGCCTAATGAAAGTATTCATGAATGCATTCCTGAAAACACTAAAAATACGTTTTAAAAGAATCACCCGTCATGGTAGAAACGTAATATATTATTATTACATTACTTCTAATCCTTATGCTGTCAATAATACAGGCAGGGTTTATTAGTAATTTCAAACATTAGCATAAATTATTCCTGGAAGCTAAGATCACAGTTTCATGCTCGTAATTCCTAACTCTGCGATTTCATCAACTCGCTCACCCACGAGTTCAAGGCAAAGCTGAAGCAGCGTGTTGACTGTGTGGGCGACGCAGGACTGTGGACGGGAAGGCGAAACTCTCCGCCCACGCCCGGGGCGGCAACAGCCCGGCTACTGACGCTGAGTGGGCAGAGCCGTAATGTTTGTATTTTTTTTACAGTCAGATGAATGATTGTTCCTGATAATAAATTTATGTTTATTAATCAGATTATTAGAAGAATAAAAATACTTCGCTCAAGTATTTGAATACGAATGAGAATATATTTACTTATAAAAACAGTAACTCGAATTCGAATATTTCCAAACACTGTATTAGAATGTATTTTAATACGAAACCCGATTATGAATACACCGTTACAGTTTATTCCTTTCTTTACTTATATATATTTTTCTTTCCTTCTTTCCTTTCTACCTATCAGCATTCCTTTTCCATTCTTTTCTTCCATAATCTTAATTCTCTCTCTCTCTCTCTCTCTCTCTCTCTCTCTCTCTCTCTCTCTCTCTCTCTCTCTCTCACCTTCGTAAGCTCGCTAAGTCCGTGAAGGCGATTGGCTCTGGGGAGAAAATAAAAATGAGACGCTGGGATTGGGGAGACTTAAGAAGAGGAGGAGGAGGGGGAGGAAGAGGAGGAGGAGGAGGAGGAGGAGGAAGGGGAGGAGGAGGATGTTGAGTGAAGAGGTATTTGGAGGGTGAAGTAGGGGAGGAAAAAGGGAGAAAAGGGAAGAAGATAAACACTAAGACAGAGAGAGAAGGGAACGGAAATGAAGGAAGGAGAAGGACGAGTAAGAGGAGGAGGAGGAGGAGGAGGAGGAGGAGGAGGATAAGTTAGTAGAAATGAAGGAAATGAAGGAGGAGAGAGACAAAGGAGTAGGTTAATGAAAGAGGAGGAGAAGAGATGAGAAGAGTATTTGAGGGATAGAAGGTAATTAGAGGGAGGAGGAGGAGGAGGAGGAGGGAGAGAGGAGGAGGAGGATTTATATTTTACAGATTTGTTTTGATAGTTTTTTCGTCTTCTTTTTACATCTCATTTTCTTTCTTTTTCTTCTTTTCTTCTTAACTTAATATCTTTTCTTTCTTTTAATAATTTTCCTTCCACTTCTCATTTCTTTTTTCACCTTACCTTCCCCTCCTTTTTCTTCTCCATCTCCTCCTCCTCCTCCTCCTCCTCCACCTACTCCTCCTCCTCCTCCTCCTCCTCCTTCCTTCAACTCCCTAGCTGCACATCTTTTACTGTTTCCGTCATTCCTACTTTCTCTCCTCTCTCCCCTTTCTCTCCCTCCTCCTCCTCCTCCTCTTCCTCCTCCTCCTCCTCCCAATCTGCCAGTTCTTGTTTTCCTCCCATTTTCTTTCTATTTCCTTTCGTTGACCCGATTAGAGAGAGAGAGAGAGAGAGAGAGAGAGAGAGAGAGAGAGAGAGAGAGAGAGAGAGAGAGAGAGAGAGAGAGAGAGAGAGAGAGAGAGAGAGAGAGACACAGATAGAGAGAGAGAGAGAGAGAGAGAGAGAGAGAGAGAGAGAGAGAGAGAGAGAGAGAGAGAGAGAGAGAGAGAGAGAGAGAGAGAGAGAGAGAGAGAGAGAGAGAGAGAGAGAGAGAGAGAGAGAGAGAGAGAGAGAGAGAGAGAGAGAGAGAGAGAAATACTTATATTGGTCATGTATTAATTTTCTTCCCATAATTTTTTTCTTCGTTTTGTATAACATTTTCTTTTTTTTCTTTTTTCTTCCTTTTGTTTTTATTTTTCTTACTCTTAGTATTTTTTGTCTTATACTATTCTTTATTTCTTATTTTTTATCCTTTCTTTCTTCATTTACAGTTTATCTTCTTTATCGCCTTTCTCTTATTTTCTTCCCCCTTTTCTTCTTATTCTTCTTCCTCTTCTTATTCCACTTTCAGCTCCTCCTCCTCCTCCTCTCTTTTCTTCTCACTTTTATCCCCGTTTTTTTTATTTTTTTTTATTTTACCTTCAGTTTCACCTTCTCTTTCATCTCTTTCTTCCTCTTCATCTCCTCTTACTCCTCCTCCTTTTCCTCCTTCTTCATCTCCTCTTTATCTTCATTCTCCTTCATCTACTCTTCCACCTCCTTCTTCACCTCTCCATTTTATCTTTCATCTCTTTCTTTCTCCTCATCTCCTCTTCACCTCCTCCTCCTCCTCCTCCTTTTCCTCCTCCTTCATCTCCTCTTTATTTTCATTCTCCTTTATCTACACTTTCACCTCCTTCTTCACTTCTCCATTTTCTCTTCATCTCCTCCTCCTCCTCCTACTCCTCCTCCTCTTCCTCCTCCTCCTCGTCGTCTTCCACCTCTCAGCCTGTCTTGTTTTTGTCATTGTTTGTTTGTTTACTGTTTTCGATGGCTGACCTTTCTTTGTTTGCCGCGTTGATGGGAAGA
>NC_066527.1:17613584-17621084 GCF_024679095.1 Eriocheir sinensis | reverse complement strand
ACACCAAGGCGGCAAGGTTCATTACAAACAATTACACTCGAACGCCTGGCATCACAACACGGATCAAGCAACAGATAAACATGGACCCTCTCCACTTACGCAGAAAAGCACACAGACTCACACTTATGTACAAGATCACAAACACTCACATTGACATTGACCCACAAACATACCTACACAACGCAGTCAACGTACTCGTAACACACACATCCATAAATACCAAACATATCACACTAACACTGACGCATACAAGCACTCATACTTTCCACGCACCATACGTGACTGGAACAGCCTCCCTCATCAGATTTTAGACTGCAGTACAATAGACTCATTTAGAAAACCAATACACACGCACTTGTCACCACAACACACCAACACTAACAATTACACCTGATTCATTTCCCTCCCCTGTACACTCGGCTCCCCCGTCCCCCCAACAGCCAACACAAATATGCGTGTTATGCGCCTTTACAGGTGCACTGCGCATTAATATCCAGATCCAGATCCAGATTTACCTAGATCAATCGAGAACGAAATGTATAAAAAGTCGTATGTATGTATTTATGTATGTATGTCGCTGATATATATATATATATATATATATATATATATATATATATATATATATATATATATATATATATATATATACACACACACACACACACACACACACACACACACACACACACACACACACACACACACACACACACACACATCACCGAATAAAAAAGTCTACCAAGCTTTCTACAACATTTTAGTCTCGCCTGAACTCCATTAATAACGTTATACGAAGAAAGGATAGATTATATTTATTTGCAACGGCTCAGCTCTGAAAGGATGAGAGAGAGAGAGAGAGAGAGAGAGAGAGAGAGAGAGAGAGAGAGAGAGAGAGAGAGAGAGAGAGAGAGAGAGAGAGAGAGAGAGAGAGAGAGAGAGAGAGAGAGAGAGAGAGAGAGAGAGAGAGAGAGAGAGAGAGAGAGAGAGAGAGAAATAAGCATAAGGCAACATTACTTTTGAATAGCTCCCAGATTCGTACCAGATTCTTATCCTCCCAGATTTTCACGTCTGGGAGAGGAAAAGAAACACGCCCTAGAAGGTGGAGAAAAGAGAAATAAAAAGAGAAATGGAGGAAAAGAGTGATGCAGATAGATCGATAGAGAAGTGGACTAATTGATGGATAAGATAATAGATCGTGTGGGAAAATAGGAAATATATAAAAAATGTGAAAATAAACAGAAAAAAGACTGATTGATTTCACACCTCTTAGAAGCAAAAAGGGAGAGAAAGAAAGAAAAAAAATGCAAGAGAAAAAAATAGAGAAAGTGAAATGAATGAGGAAGTGAGGAAAAAGAGAAAATGATGCGTGTGAAAATGACAAGAGACAGAAAATGACGTTGAAATGAATAAGTGAAAATGACGTTGAAATGAATAAGTGAAAATGACGTTGAAATGAGTAAGTAAAATTGACGAGAGAAAATAACGTTGAAATGAGTAAGTAAAAATGACGAGAGAAAATGACGTTGAAGTGAGTAAATGAAAATGACTAGACAGAAAATGACGTTGAAATGAATAAATGAAAATGACAAGACAGAAAATGACGTTGAAATGAGTAAATGAAAATGACAAGACAGAAAATGACGTTGAAATGAGTAAATGAAAATCACAAGAGACAGAAAATGACGGTGAAATGGATAAGTGAAAATGACAAGAGACAGAAAATGACGATGAAATGAATAATAACATCTTTTGGGGTCAGAGAAAATACATGAAGCGAGTCTTGTTAATAGGCGAGTGAGGACGAAAGTAGAAGCGAGTACAAAGGGAGCAAAAGGCGACGAGGAAAAATGTTTGAAAATGCGGAAAAATAAATGAAATGGGAACGACTTGCAAGGAAACCAGACCTAATGGGTACGTCTTGTAGAGAAAACACTCGATGTTGATTTGGAATGAAGACAGAGAAGAGAGAGGAGGAGGAGGAGGAGGAGGAGAAGGAAGAAGAAGAGTGTCGTACTGTGATATAAATGTTAAAAGAGAAAGAATAAAAAGGAAAACAAATAAATAAGAAATCGGAGGCACAACAGATGTCATTCACAGACTCGAGTTAATAAAAGAAGAAATTGCGTTCATATTAACTTAACAAAGGAAGGAAAGGAGGAGGAGGAAAGAGGAAGGAAAGTGTGCGATATACTAGTCAAAGAAAATATAAAAAGCAATATATGCGAAAAAATAGCCAGAACACATAAAACAAGAGCAGAATCAGATTAAAAACACCCGGGAAATACTTATTAAAGATGCGGAAATAACACGGATGAGGATTGGAGAGAGGGAGGTTGAAGAGAGTAGGAAGAGGAGGAGGACATGAGGAGGGAGAGGAAGAGTAATAGTTTGATGCTGATGATGAATCTAATAATGATGATAAAAATAAGAACAACAACAACAGGGTGAGGGAGGGACAGAGAAGGGGGGAGGGAGGTGATTTCTGCCGTGCTGTGTTGGGAAATAAATCGGAAATATGTTTGAATGCTTGAAAAAATCATATGTAGAGAGAACATAATAAAAATGAGAATATAATAGGGATAAGAATAATGAGAGAATAAGAATGAGAATGAAAATGGAAGGAGAATAAAAAAAAAATCAATAGGATGGCTGAAAAAATAATGATGTAGAGAGAAATGAATAAGAATGAGAATATAAGAACTGAGTAAGAATGAAAAAACTGAATGAGAAGAAGAATGAAAGGAGAACAAAAATAACAATAAATATGAGGAATGAATAAGAGTTGCTATATTTTACACTTAAGAATTCCTCTCAAGGGCAAAGAAAAAAAAAAGAAAACGACACCAAAAAGGTACCTTGTCGATGCTCCTGTAAATAGATGATACTACTAGACTATACAGGGAATGAAAAAAAAAATAGGAATAAGGTACGAAACTAGTGTGATGATAAAGAATAAAGATGAAGAAAAATAGGAATAACTCGCATGAAAATAAAGAAAATGGAATACGCGTTACATGAATGAGAGAGAGAAAAAGAGAAAAACATCACCTATTTGAAAACGATAATAAAATAGATGGAGAGATAGATATATATAGATGGATAGATAGGTAGATAGATAGATAGACAGATAGACAGATAGACAGATAGACAGATAGACAGAGAGAGAGAGAGAGAGAGAGAGAGAGAGAGAGAGAGAGAGAGAGAGAGAGAGAGAGAGAGAGAGAGAGAGAGAGAGAGAGAGAGAGACGACTTGGCTTGTCTCCTCTCCTGATCACTCTATTGTCAAGAGAGGCTGTGAGGGCGGTAGAGGGGGAGAGAGAGAGGAGGAAAGAGAGGATGGAAGGCATGGAGGAGAGGAATCAAGAGGAAGGTTGAGGAGAATGGATTTTAATTTCCTTGAGGTAGAAAATCGGAAGAGAGAGAGAGAGAGAGAGAGAGAGAGAGAGAGAGAGAGAGAGAGAGAGAGAGAGAGAGAGAGAGAGAGAGAGAGAGAGAGAGTAAAATCGTATTCCACATAAAGAAAAATAAATCGAAAACCAGGAACCGTAAAAAGAAATTAAAAAGAGAATGTGAAGCGAATTGATAAACCCGGAAAGAGAGAGAGAGGAAAAAAAAACATTGAAAAAAAGGATACAGGAGTAAAAAAAAATAAAAGAAATATGAACTGTCCCTAAATTGTGTATATCAAAGAAATAATAATAATAAAAAATAAAGTAAAAATATGAAATGTACTTAAGTTGTGTGGATGAAAATTATTGATAGGATTAAAATGAAAAAAAATATACAGGAGTGAAAAAAGTAAAGGAAATATGAAATGTCCCTAAATTGTGTATATGAAAGAAATAATAATAAGAAAATAAAGTAAAAATATAAAATGTGCTTAATTTGTATGGATGAAAATTACTGATAGGATCAAAATGAAAAAAAAAATATACAGGAGTGAAAAAAAATAAAGGAAATATGAAATGTTCCTAAATTGTGTGTATGAAAGAAATAATAATAATAAAAAATATAGTAAAAATATGAAATGTGCTTAATTTGTATGGATGAAAATTACTGATAGGATTAAAATGACGAGGAAAATAAAAATGAAAAACAAAATATACCGAAAATGTAACAATAAGAAAAAGAAAATAAAAGTAAAAAACTGAATGAAAATTATTGAGAGGATTAAAATGACGAGGAAAAAAATAAGACCGAAAAAAATATACCGGTATAAAAAAATAATAATGATAAAAAACAAAACACTACCAATTAAAATAAATCTAATATTGCTAATGAAAATAATGATAAAGCAAAAAAAAAAAAGTATCTACTTTTATATCATTAATTCGAATGTCAACAACACAAAAAAAGAAGATCGCTGCAATATGATTAATGACATCAGTTGCGTAATGATACAATTGATTTTTTTTTTTCATTAATTGAGTTGAATGATTAATTAATGTCTGGCAATTACTACTACCTTGTCTATGTCTGTCTGTCTGTCTGTCTGTCTGTATATTTCCGTTTGTCTGTCTGTCTGTCTGTCTGTCTGTCTGTCTGTATATTTCCGTTTGTCTGTCTGTCTGTCTGTCTGTCTGTCTGTCTGTCTGTATATCTCCGTTTGTCTGTCTGTCCTTCTGTCTTTTTCTGTTCATGTTTGTTTTTAGTTTTTTTTTTTTTTCGTCCGTCTGTTTGTCTGTCTGTATGTGTGTATGTGTGTCTCCGTTTGTCTGTGTTTCTGCTTTTTCTGTTCATCTCTTTGTTTTTCTCTGGCCTTTTTTTGTGTGTGCTTTTTGCTTTCCGTCTTTCCGCCTGTCTGTCTGTCTGTCTGTCTGTCTATGCTACTACTAATAAAATATGGAAAGGACGTAAGACAAATAGACGATATGTTACGTATTCTCTAAAACCTTCGGATGTATAAATTTTTAACACATTCATTTTCTCTCTCTCTCTCTCTCTCTCTCTCTCTCTCTCAAGTATTTTTCTTCTATTTAGCAAGAAATTGGTGTGGGAAAAGCAGAGAGAGAGAGAGAGAGAGAGAGAGAGAGAGAGAGAGAGAGAGAGAGAGAGAGAGAGAGAGAGAGAGAGAGAGAGAGAGAGAGAGAGAGAGAGAGAGAGAGAGAGAGAGAGAGAATCAGAATCAGAAACTTTATTTCCATTTTCTACAATGGTTATTCTTTACAGGCCTAAAAGTATTGATCATAGTATTATAGAGTGGGATGAAATATACAGAAAAAAAAATCTTTGAAATATAACTAGAACATATTTGCTAATAAAAATAAAGCGTGGGCTAATATCTAGGATATCATGTAAAACGTTAGAAGATAAAATTTAATAAGAAAGTTTGGAGTTAATATCTGGGACATCATATCGTCATTAAACATACTAATAAAAGAAATATTTGATCGTCTGATATAAATATTAGAATATACCTTGAAACACTGATATTCGAGGTGAAAAAACAAACAAAATAAGTGTAATTAGTTACCTGTGCTATCTTGCAAGAGAGAGAGAGAGAGAGAGAGAGAGAGAGAGAGAGAGAGAGAGAGAGAGAGAGAGAGAGAGAGAGAGAGAGAGAGAGAGAGAGAGAGAGAGAGAGAGAGAGAGAGAGAGAGAGAGATGGAAGAGGAGAGGAAGGGAGTGTATGTCTCTCTTCCTGCTTCGTCTAGTTATAAAGAAGGAAACTAACCGTTATCATAAATCTCACACGCTCTCTCTCTCTCTCTCTCTCTCTCAATACTTTTCTTAATACAGTATAAAAACAGCGATAATTTGATAGACATTCATAGATAGATAGATAGATAGATAGAGAGAGAGAGAGAGAGAGAGAGAGAGAGAGAGAGAGAGAGAGAGAGAGAGAGAGAGAGAGAGAGAGAGAGAGAGAGAGAGAGAGAGAGAGAGAGAGAGAGAGAGAGAGAGAGAGAGAGAGAGAGAGACGAAAGAATTATTTGTATATTCTCTGGACGTCATCGGCATAAATTGTGAATCGACGACGTGTCACCAAAACGTTTCCCTGGATGGCTGGAAACGTTTTCGGCGGTAATATTGTTGTTGTTGTTGTTGTTGTTATTGTTGTTGTAGTGGTATTATAAATAGTTGTGGTGGAGGTAGTAGTGGTAGTAGTAGTAGTAGTAGTAGTAGTGGTAGTAGTGTTAATATTATCATTGTTATTATTAGTATACGTATTAATGGTTTCTTATTTCAGAGTAGTAACAATATCATAGTTTTTTTTATTATGCTCATTCTATTTCATTTACTACTGCTAAAACTACTACTACTACTGCTACTACTACTACTGCTACTACTACTATTACTACTATTACTTTCAACTCTTAAACAGATTAAATGAAAACAGTGAAGAAGAATTTTGATTATAGAAAAGCAATGGGGAGCGTGGGAAAAAAATATAGGACCGTGTGAAAAAGCGTTATGGTGTGAGAAGAATATAGAAACATGAAGAGGGAATAAAAAATGGATGAGAAGGAATAAGAGAGGGGAAGAGATGGAATGAGAGAGAGAGAGAGAGAGAGAGAGAGAGAGAGAGAGAGAGAGAGAGAGAGAGAGAGAGAGAGAGAGAGAGAGAGAGAGAGAGAGAGAGAGAGAGAGAGAGAGAGAGAGAGAGAGAGAGAGAGAGAGAGGGGAAGACATGGAATGAGAGAGAGAACGTGAGTGAGGGATGGGAGAGGAAGAGAGAAGGATTAGATAGAATGAAGAGGAAAGAAATATGAAAAAGGAATGAGAGGGAAGTGAGAGAAGGATGAGAGAGGAAGGAAGAGGGAAATAATGGAGGATTAGAGGAAATTAACGAGATGATGAGAAAGGAGATGGAACTGATGAAGACTGGAGGAGAGAAGAGAGGAAGAAAGGAAATGAGGTAGGGAAAAGTTGGCGATAGAAGGAAGAAGGAAGGGAAGAGAAAGAGATACATAAGTGATGGGTTGATAATGAAATGAAAGAGAAGAAACAGTAATACGTATAGAGATGGGAAAAAGTGAAAAACTGAAGTAAAGAAGAGAGGAAGAGAGGAAAAAAAGAAGTATTTGGAAGATATGAGAAGGCAATAGAAAGATACTGGAAGGAGGAAGAAGAGAAGGAGGAGGAGGAGAAGGAGGATTAAAGAGAACTACAAAGAGAAAATAAGAAATAAAAATAAGAAAAAGATGAAATAGATAACAATGAAAAAAATGACGTTTGGTAAGTGTGTCAGAAAGAAAAAAGATAGATAATAAATCGAGAGATGATAATTGAGAAAAAAATGATAAAGTTAGAGATGAAATAATGTAAGGGAAGGAAGAGAAAGAGATTAAGCGCAAGGAAGGGAGAGAGAGAGAGAGAGAGAGAGAGAGAGAGAGAGAGAGAGAGAGAGAGAGAGAGAGAGAGAGAGAGAGAGAGAGAGAGAGAGAGAGAGAGAGAGAGAGAGAGAGAGAGAGAGAGAGAGAGAGAGAGAGAGAGAGAGAGAGAGAGAGAGAGAGAAGGCTAAAAACTGGAGATTGCGCAGAAGTCACCTCCATT
>NC_066527.1:17606084-17608584 GCF_024679095.1 Eriocheir sinensis | reverse complement strand
AGAGAGAGAGAGTTGGGGGGCTGACAACGAGTGAGGAAGACAGGATAAATACGAGTATTGTCAGACGAGGAGGAGGAGGAGGAGGAGGAAGAAGAAGAAGAGGAGGAGAAGAAAGAGAAGGAGGAGTGGGAGTAGGAGAAACGAGGAGAAGAATGGTAGGAGGAGGAAACCAAGACTAGAAATGTAGGAGAAGGAGAGGTGGAGGAAGAAGATGAGGCGGAGGAGGCGGAGGAAGAAGATGAGGCGGTGGAGGAGGAGGAGGAAGAGGAGGAAATTATTTGTCCGTTTTGTAGGATAGAGTGTATATTGAAGGTGGGGTCAGGGAGAGGAGAAGAGGGAAGAGGAGGAGGAGGAGGAGGAGAGGAGGAGCGAGAGAGCGACGATATAGAGAGAGAGGAAATGGCATGTTGTAGTGTAAGAGGAGGGAGGAGGAGAGAGACGAGAGGAAGAGAAGAAGAGAAATAAAAAACTAAAGAAGGGAGGAAAAGTAAAAGGAAATAGAAAGAAAAAAAATATGAAAAGAGGGAATAGGGAAGAAAGTAGAGAAAGATAAAGAGGAAGAAGATGGACGAAAATTGTAAATAAAATAAGGAAAAGAAGAAAGGAGGAAAATATCAATAATGGGAGATGAAATATATTTTTAGGATGACAAGAAAAGGAGGAGGAGGAGGAGGAGGAAGAGTGTATGGAGAGGAATTTAGAAGAAAGATATATATTTAATGGTCCAGAGAGAGAGAGAGAGAGAGATGAGAGAGTCTGAGAGAGAGAGAGAGACTGACAGACACCTTTCGGTCATATTTATCTCTCTTCTTCATCTCCTTTTCATATGCTATCGTGGCTATAAATCTCTCTTCCTCCTTGTTCTCTACGACGTTCATTTATCATTTTCATTCTCTCTCTCTCTCTCTCTACGACGTCCATTTATCATTTTTCTTATTCCCTTAATCTATCTGTCCTTTCCTTCCTCTCATCAAATTCTCCATTCCTCTTATCCGTCTCTCCTCCTCCTCCTTCTCCTCCTTCCCCTCCTCTCCTCCTCCTCCCCTCCTCCTCTTGTTGTCGTTCTTCTCCCCATTTAATCTTCCTTGTCATTCACTTGGTTTTCCTCTTCTCCTTTTTCTTTCTAATCCCTTTCTTTATGTATTCTGATCTGTCTCTCTTTTCTCTCTCCTCTCTTCATTCCATCATTTTCATTTTCTTTACTCATATTTTCCTTATTTCTATTTTCGCTTCCTGCAGCTGTAGTAAAGGGAGGGAGAAGAGGAAAATGAGTAAAGGGGTAGAGAAGAGAGAAGAGGATAATGACGAAAATAAAAAGGAGGAGGAGGAAGAGGAGGAGGAGATGAAGACAGTGAAGAAGATTAATTAGTTTGGAAACAGAGAAGTGGATGAGTGTCTGAGTGGATGAAACAAAGATGGTAGTCATGTGGAGTCATCTCTATTCATCTTTTCCTTATTTTATTTACCATTTTCACATTTTTCAGTCCATCTTCTGCTTTTATCTTTTCTCTCTACTTCCTTTCTTCCTCCTTTTATATTTTTTTCTTTGATATTTCCTCTTTCGCTTCCTCTTCCTTCTTTTTATTTTTTCTCACTCTCTTCTCTTTCCTCCTCATCTCTCCTCCTCCTTCTTAAACTGGTAACATGCTGTTTCCTATATCGTCACTCTCTCCTCCTCCTCTTCCTCTCCTTACTCTTTCCTCCTTTCTTTTTTTTTTTTATTTCTCTTACTGCTTTCTCTCCTCTTTTTCTCTTCTTTGTCCTTCTTCTACTCTCCTCTTATTTTACTTCATTTCCTTCTTATTCTTCTGCTTCATGTCTCACTCCTTTCTCTCTTCTTCCTCTTCCTCTTCCTCCTTCAGTGTTTGCCTCCCTGTCTCTACGAGTTCCCCCTAATTAGGACTCGCCTCCTCCCGTTTTCTTCAATATCGTCTAATCGTTTTTATCACCGGCAATAATCTCTCGAGGGAGCCTTCAAGGGAGACGAATGGCCTTCCTCCCTCCTTCTCTTGTTACTCCTTTGCCTTCCTTCCTTTGTTTGTGGGATCATTTACCTCCTTCCTCCTCTTTGTTTGGTTTTCTTTTCATTCTGATTTTTTTTCATTACTCCTTTTTATCGACTGTCTTTTTCTTTTTCTTTTTTTTATCTTTTAAATTTTTATCTTTTTTTCTTTTTATCTTTTTATCTTTTTTTCTTTTCTATCTTTTTTTCTTTTTTTTATCTTTATCTTTTTTTTCTTCATATTTTTTTATATTTTTTTAATCTTTTTTATCTTTTTTTTCTTTTTTATCTGTCTTCTTTTTTCTTTTCTTCGCTGTTTCTGTTATTCCTTTGCCTGCCTTCCTTTGTCTGTGGGATTCATTTACTCCTTCCTACTCCTTCTTTGCTTCCTTTATTATCTTTTGTTTTCTTTCAATACTCCTTCTTTTTCTATTTCTTTTTCTTTTGTTTTCTTTTTATACTCCTTTTTTTCTATTTCTTTTTCTTTTGCTTCATTTC
>NC_066527.1:17597628-17605984 GCF_024679095.1 Eriocheir sinensis | reverse complement strand
CAAAAGAAGCATCTGTAATTTTAGAGCTAATCATTAATAGAAGAAGGAAACGGATCTATATTAAAAACTCGACCAAAACATAAACCACAGATCTCAATATTGTACTTTACTAAGACTGAAGAAAACTTTAAGAAACAACTAAAAGAAGTATTTATAATTTCTTGAGCATTATGGCGGGAAACGCGGCGCCCCTCAAAAGAAATATTGGACACATAAACCTTCCACACGAGAAAACAGAGGAAAACCGCGAGACATTCTTATGAAAACAGAACAGGATCAAGACATTTCGTATGTATTTCGTATAAAAGTCGCTCGCCTGAGGTACATAAATAAAGAGACGAACGGTAGGGTGAGCTCGATCCATCATGTGCGTGTGTGGGGCGTGAGTCTAGATGTGTGTGTAGGTGTGTAGGTGTGTTTCTGAGTGTGTGCAGATGTGTGTTGTGTTTCTAAGTGTGTACAGATGTGTGTAGGTGTGAATGTGTATATCTTAAGTGTGTGTAGATGTGTATCTGAGAGTGCGTGTACGTGTGTAGGTGTGTATATGTGTTTCTGAGTGTGTGCTGATGTGTGTATGTGTTTGTAAGTGTGTACAGATGTGTGTAGGTGTGAATGTGTCTATCTTAAGTGTGTGTAGATGTGTAGATGTGTATCTGAGAGTGTGTGTACGTGTGTAGGTGTGTATATGTGTTTATGTGTAAATGTGTGTGTATGTGTTTCTGTGTGTGTACAGATGTGTGTAGGTGTGAATGTGTATATCTTAAGTGTGTGTAGAAGTGTGTATATGTGTATGTGTATCTGAGAGTGTGTGTACGTGTGTAGGTGGAGTGTAGGTGTATGTAAGAGTGTATGTATGTGTCACCATTACATGACCCCAAATATGTCAAGCCACACCACATCAGCGACTCAGCGTAATAAATAGGACAGGAGTAAAAACACGGCCATACAAACAGGAACAGAAGACAAACGAGCAGTAAATAAGGATCAGCACCTCGTCAGCCTCCATTATTTACGGAAAACAAAGGATCACGAGTAAAATATTTATCCACAAAATATATGGCACGAGGCTGACCATTACCTGCTGCTTCCAGGCTTGTTAGGCGTTCCATTCTGATGTTATAAATGCTGATGGATGCAAATTTGAAGGCAATAATAATGATGAGCAATAGTAAAGGTAGCAATAAAAGATCATTATAGGAAAAGGAGAACATAAAGGCATCAGTTATCATGAATTGAGTTAATATTTGTCATGACGTAATTTTGTGGAGAAGGATGAAGATAGATGAGAAAATGAAATAGTGATGATATGCGTGTGTGGGTGCAGGTGTGTGTGGGGGGGTAAGGTGGGGTGGGGGTGAGTGTCCGTGTGTGTGTGTGTGTTCGTGTTTCAAGGCAAATATAAACACACCGTGTACCTTTGCATAACAAATAGTAAATAAATATCGCGTGCAAGTTTGCGTGAATAAGTGAACGACTCTGTCTACTGAGTAAACGTGTCGCGTGTTTGTCGACGACTCAAACACAAACACAAACAAAACACATAAACAAAAACAGACCAAAATAAATCTGAAGTGTGTCTCGCTGCTGAAGAAGTCTACGATGAATAAAATAAAAACTGAAGTACTTACACATGAACTAGAAAAAGAGTGAATATGTAAATGATAAACTGATCTGTACTTATGCTAAAAAACGTGAAGAGAAACGAAGCAGAGCACACTAGTAGTATGAATAAAGAGAAAGGAAAGCAAAATAGTGTTTTAAGTTTACCCGCCGCCATCGCTAAGAGGTAAACGAAGGCAAACAAAACTAAATAGAAAAGGCGAAGGAAAAGGAGAAAGCAAGATCGAAAAGCTGAACACAGAAAGCCAATTCCTAGACCCCAGATACCCAAACCTCCTTTTCGAAGTCAGGTCAAATCAGGTCAAAATGCGAATCAAACAAGACAAGTAGCGAAGGAAAACAAAGAAGCAAGAACTAAAAGACAAACGTAAAAAGTCAATTCCTGACCAAAATAGCTGACCCTTTTCCATTATACATTGCTTCATCGAGGTTAGGTCAGATAAGGTCATAATGAGAATCAAACAGCACAAGAGAAGAAACAAAACTAGATTGAAAAGCTAAACATAGAAAGCCATTTCTTGACCCCTAAATAGCCGACCCCTTTCCCATTATGCATTAGGGCCATCGAAGCTAGGGTCAGATAAGGTCATAGTGAGAATCAAACAGCGCAGGAGAAGACAGCAAAACTAGATTGAAAACTAAACATAGAAAGCCAATTCTTGACCCCAAATAGCCGACCACTTTCGCATTATGCATTAAGCCATCGAGGTTAGGTCAGATAAGGTCATAGTGAGAATCAAACAAAGCGCAGGAGAAGACAGCAAAACTAGATTGAAAACTAAACATAGAAAGCCAATTTTGACCCCTAAAATAGCCGACCACTTTCGCATTATGCATTAAGCCATCAAGGTTAGTCAGATAAGGTCATAGTGAGAATCAACAGCGCAGGAGAAGACAGCAAAACTAGATTGAAAAACTAAACATAGAAAGCCACCTTGACCCCAAATAGCAGCAGACCACTTTCGTATTATGCATTAAGCCATCGAGGTTAGGTCAGATAAGGTCATAATGAGAATCAAACAGCACAAGAGAAGAAAGCAAACCATGTAGATTGAAAAGCTAAACATGAAAAGCCAATCTCTAACTCCTGAGCCCCTTCACATTGTGCCATCGAGGGTCAGGTCAAATCAGGTCAAAGGGCGAACCAAAGAAAAGAGGCAGCGAATCAGAAGGAAGCAAAACTAGAATCGAGAAGCTAAACACAGAAAGCTAATCCCTTAGACCCTGAGCCCCTTTACATTGTGCCATCGAGGTCAGGTTATAGAAGGTCAGCAGGTGATCAAACTGTGCCAGCAAGACCCTAGAGCTTTGTCAACTACCTGGGGCGGAAGGTGTGGGGACGGAGGTGGAGGAGCTTGGGGTGGCTTGCTAGGGCTAGGCCGGGGCAGGGTGTAGGAGCGGCCTGTTTGGGGGAGGGAGGAGAGAAGAGGTGTTAGGCGTGGCGGAGGAACGACGGCATGACGATGACGACGACGACGACTGTAGCGACGACGACCAAGACGAAGACGACAACACTGGTGGTGGTATTAGTGGTGATGGTGGTGGTGGTTGTAGTAGTGGTTATGGTGGCGGTATAATTAGTGGTGGTATTGATTGTGAGTTATTATCAATATTTTTAATTAAACTAGAGGAGATAGAAGATGGTGGTGGTAAAGATAGAAGTAGTAGTAGTAGTAGTAGCAATAGCACAGCAGTAGTAGTAAAAGTAGTAGTAGTAGTAGTAGTAGTAGTAGTAGTAGTAGTAGCGGCAGTAGTAGTACCAGCAGTAGTAGTAGAAGCAGCAGTAGTAATAACAGTAGTAGTAGTTGTATTAATGGTAGTAAAAGTATTAATGATAGTTATAGTAGTAGTAGCAGTAGTAATAGTAATAGTAAAGAGCTAAAGGAACCGGCACTGGAGTATTTTCATTTACATTTGCTTTTGTTTCTCTTACCAAAGGAGGACAAACAACAACAAACAACAGCAAAAAAAAAAACTGTGAAAGAAAAATCTCTTGTAAACTTTGTCTTTTTGAAAACAAAAATTCTCTGCCTTGTGATTGTGGGAGAATCTGAGGGTGTACATTCATGTGTGTGTGTGTGTGTGTGTGTGTGTGTGTGTGTGTGTGTGTGTGTGTGTGTGTCCCCAAGACCTAATTCATATGCTTTCCGGAAACAAGGGCGCCTCATAAGTCTGTTAACACCGCCGGTAACACACAAACGTACCTCTTGTGTGCCATCCTAAAGCAGGGAGAGTAAACAGTTCGCAGTAGTAGTAGTAGTAGTAGTAGTAGTAGTAGTAGTAGTAGTAATGGTAGGGATGTAAGGTAAACTCAAGGCTATTGAGACATGAAAAACACATAGGAGCAAACGTTCAGGCCCTATCAGGTATCGGAAGCACTTTATCATTAGGGAGAAGGAGGAGGAGGAAGAGGAGGAGGAGGAGGAGGAGGAGGAGGAGGAGGAGGAGGAGGAGGAGGAGGAGGAAGGAAAGACTACCCTAATGTACGAAGACTCGACCTCCGCCTGTTCAATTTATACCCATTTACCTACATACACCTGTCTACCTAAATACCTAACACACACACACACACACACACACACACACACACACACACACACACACACACACAGAAAGGGCGTTACAGGTGGGCGGGACAAGCGTGTCTCACAGGTGTTAGCGTGTCGGCAGGTGAAATACTCATCCCCAGGACACACTACCCCGACACACTGCACGTCTCTGGGTGGAGGAAGGGGAGCCGGGGGAGTGGTTGGGGAGAGTTTGATATCATGTGAGGGGACGAGACGGGAAGGGAATGGATTAGGGGGAAGGGAGGGGAAGGCGTAACAGCACTTTTGCCCCCTCCCTTTTCCTCCTCCCCCTTCCTCCCTCCCCTTCCTCCCTCCTCCTCCTCCCCTCCCTTTCCTCCCTTCCTCCTCCCCCTCCCCTCTCCTCCTCCCCCTCCCCTTTCCTCCTCCCCCTCCCCTTTCCTCCTCCCCCTCCCCCTTTTTCACGCTCTGGCACGCACTCTCACACGCTCCCCCCTTCCCTCATTCTCTGTAATTCTCTTTGCACAGAAATTTATCGCCTTGTGTCTCGCCGCGTCGATCCGTAAGCGTCGTGAGGGAAATGTATCATGGAATAGCGTTATTAGCGTTAATAAACAACGAAGGTAATATGTCAATGTACACACATACACACACACACACACACACACACACACACACACACACACACACACACACACGCAGACGCAGACGCACACATACATTCTCGCGCCGTCATCAGTCAGCTATGTTTCCAGTTCCTCGTAAATTCGATACAGAAGAAAATTAAATCATTCCACGTGCAATACACAAAAGGAATACATTATCGGGAGCCTTATGAGTCACGTTTACTTGTCCTGCGGCACGCGTCCCCAGGTAACAAAGAACACCTGGCCGGACAGATAAGCAGTGAGCCAGGTAATGAATAGATTATCGTCGTGGCGGCCTTCTATCTACTGTGTGTGTGTCTCGGGGGTGTCATAAAGAGTCGTGATGTCACATTGGCCTTGGTGAGGGGAAGAATTATGACCATTGTAGGGACGGTTATACAACATACCAGCAAACCTGACATCGGATATTAATTAATTGACCATATATGTGCCTCTCAGAGTTCAAGGTTTCTAGGTTAGTATTACAAGACACTTTCACTCCTCACATCAGCTATTTCTAAAGGTCAAAGAGGGGGTCAGTCGGGTTCTAATGAGTGTTTTTTCAGGTTCACGGTACAGAGGAAGGGTCAGACTACCAACAGGGTCATAAAACTCCTCCTGGATATGCCCACGACTCCTATGAAAGCCTTGTCAAATATGTGTTCTTGGGCGGCAAAATGTCTTATAATACAGCTCCTAGTGTCGGAATTCTTAGACGCCTCCTTCTCTAACATCAATCATTAATAAAGACCATAAAAGAGGTTAAACGCGTTCCCATGAGTGTTTCTTTACGGTCATGGTGCAGACGCTTCATCAAACTGCCACCAGGGTCATAAAACTACCTATGGAAAAGCCCACGAATCCTACGAAAGCCTTATTAAATGAATGTGCTTGGGCGCTGAAACGTTTAAGAATATGGCCAAAGGAATGTTTTTTATTACATTTTTGGTTACTATTCAAGGTTATTCACAGGCCCATCATACAATCATAAAGAGTGCTGCCATGAATGAATGAATGAATGAATAGATACACATATTTTGCATTTCAAGTAGTAGCTCTATGAAACACATCCGACGTAGCTTTTTGTTATAGGCTAAACTCCACTTGGGACCTGCCCGGGATCATTTACAGCGTGTAATGTCAACAACAACTGCACGGTGACAAAACATTTTACATGAACGTTTTATTCTGACGAGCTTGGTAATCTAAAAAAACAACACCGATGCCGTGATACAATGCTGCCAGTGCAAGTTTGTAAAGAGACCTCGAATGACCATGAAATAGCCAAAACGGTCGCCAGAAAAAAATATTCATCGAACGTTTTCAAAAAGTTTATTCCTAAAAGGACAGTGAATTCACGTAGTGTGGAGAATAAACTTTTGGTGCCAGATTTCTAACAACTGTCTCGACACTGCATC
Source organism: Eriocheir sinensis (assembly GCF_024679095.1). Lineage (NCBI taxonomy): Eukaryota > Metazoa > Arthropoda > Malacostraca > Decapoda > Varunidae > Eriocheir > Eriocheir sinensis. Next base: position 17,599,771 of record NC_066527.1, on the reverse strand, counting down.
ATTCTCCCTCACCTCCCCTTCACCTCCCCCTCACCCCTCACCTCCCCTTCACCTCCCCCTCTCTAACCCATCTCCCCTCACCTCTCCCTCACAACTCCCTCACCTCTAACCCACCACCTCTCCTCCACTTCCCCCTCATCTCCCCCTTACCTCTAACAGATCACCCTCACCTTCCCTTCTGCCTTCCCTCTAACCCATCTACCCTCACCTCTCCTCACAACTCCCTCACCTCGAACCCACCACCTCCCTCCATCTCTCCCTCACCTCCCTCACCTTTCTCCCCTCTCCCTCCCCTCACTAGGCACTAATAGCCATCAACCTCGAAAGCGGTAGCAATCCCCCTCCCTCACTTCCCCTCACGTCCCCTGCCCCTCCTCGTCTGTTGACCCCCTTCTAGTCTCTCTCTCTCTCTCTCTCTCTCTCTCTCTCTCTCTCTCTCTCTATCTTTTTCTCTTTTTCTCCTGTATTCTCAATTTCTTGTCTCTCTCACGTACCAATTCTCTGTCTTTCCCTTGCGTTACATTACCTCCTCCTCCTCCTCCTCCTCCTCTTCCTCCTCCTCCTCCTCCTCCTTCCCCTGGTCTCCCTCATCATCATTCTACCTGGCTCTGTTTCACCTACCTTCTCCCGAGCCCTCTCCTCACCTTTCCCCTCTCACTCCCTCTCACCTGACCGACTCCACTCTCCCTTTCCACATCTCAGTCGACTCCTATTTCCCACCTGTCTTCCTTCTTCCCTCACCTGCCATGCCTCCAACTTTTATTCTCTTCCCTTTTTCTTCCCCTACAGTTACCTTTGTCATCCCATTTCTCTTTTCCATTTCATTTTTCCTTTTTTTTTTCACATCTCAGTCGACTCATATTTCCCACCTGTCTTCCTTCTTCCTTCACCTGCCATGCCTCCCACTTTTTTTCTCTTCCCTTTTTCTTCCCCTACAGTCATCTTTTTCATCCCATTTCTCTTTTCCATTTCATTTTTCCATTTATTTTCATTTCATTTTTTTATATTATATTTCGTCTTTCCGTTTCTCTTATATTTCTTTTTTTTTTTGTTGTTGTTTCATTTCATTTTTCCATTTATCCAATTCTCCACATCCCCTTCCAATTTTCTTTTTCATTTCCCGAGTTCTCCTTCCTCTCGTTCTATCCCCACGTTTATCTAGTCTTTCATTAATTCCTCTTTTCCTGTACATTTCTGTCATTTTCCCTTTTCCTTATTTTTCCTTATTTTATTTTCCTTTTTCCTTATTTTTCATCTCTATACATATAAGAACATAAGAACGTAGGAGTCTGCAAGAGGACGGTAGGCTCTCGGTTTTCTTTTACATTTCCTCTTGTCTATTTCTTTCTCTTCATCTCGTCTATATTGATGTAAAAGTAATCACAAAGAAAAATCATAAACCTTCCATCTTATCTCTCAATCATTTTCCTATAATTTTCTATCATTTTCCCCTTTCCTCTTTGTCCCTCCCTGCTTCTCCATCCTCGCCCCCTTCGTTGAGGTAAAATTAGTCTGCGTCTCAAAGGAAAGTCATAACCTCGTTCTCAAAGACTCTAATTTGTGAACGAAATGGGAAACACGAGGATAAAAATAAACACGACGACAATGATGAAAAAAAATAGAACGGCCAAAATAAATGTAATGAAAGAGTAAATCAATTGAGGACTAAACAATATTATAAAAGCAATTACGATTATGATGAAAATGAGACAAAAAAGAAGTGTGTGTATATATTTATGATAGCCTGTGTTGTATGAATTATTAAAGTAACATCGCTGCTCTCTCTCTCTCTCTCTCTCTCTCTCTCTCTCTCTCTCTCTCTCTCTCTCTCTCTCTCTCTCTCTCTCTCTCTCTCTCTCTTAATGGTGTTAGTAAAGGAAGAACAGAAAAAGCGATACCGAAATACCTTTGTAAACTTTCCTATTTCGTGAACGCAATCGAAGAGAGAAAAGAGAGAAGATAGAGAGAAGAGAAGAGAAGAAGTTCGTAACGTAAAAAGAAAAATAGGAACCAAGAAATCAAGAGCCTTTATCTTTTCTTTTCTATCTTTTACGTGGCTCAAAGACGGAGACGGAGTGAAATAATTAATAAGAGTAAGTCATCGGTTCTATGTATTGCCAGGTCGTTACTTGTTACATGTATT
>NC_066527.1:17567628-17592628 GCF_024679095.1 Eriocheir sinensis | reverse complement strand
GCTTCTTCCGTAAATCTCTCTACCGCTGAAATATTTTTCCTTAGCAACTGGATTAAATATATACAACCTACTTTTATTTATTAGCCTTTTTGCTTCTATAAATTTGTCTAACGCTGTAATATTTTTTTTAGCAACTAATAAACTATCTAAACGCCCTCCTCTTCCTTCAACCTCCTTTAATTTATTTGGCTTCCTCTGTAAATTTCTCTACCTCACAAATATTTTTCTTACCCACTGGACCAATTACATATATATATATATATATATATATATATATATATATATATATATATATATATATATATATATATATATATATATATATATATATATATATCTTATACAATTAATTCAGCCGTAGAAAATTTACAGAAAAAAAAGCCTAATAAATAAAAGGAGATTGTATATAGTTGATCCAATTCCTAAGAAAAATATTTCAGCGGTTGAGAAATTTACAGAAGAATCCTGATCAATAAATGGAGGTACATACTATTCCTGTATTTTTTTTCTTTTCTTTCCTTTTCGTCTTCGTTTTACTCGTGTTTTCTTCTTAAAAGAGAGTTAATAAAAACCATATCGGACGGTTTTGGTGTTCAGGACGTTAATAATTCTTGGCCGGACTAATGAAAAAACAAAAATAAATCTTCGTTATACTAGATTACATTACGTAGTGAATTATAGATATATATATCTATATATATATATATATATATATATATATATATATATATATATATATATATATATATATATATATATATATATATATATATATATATATATATATATATATATATATATATATATATATATATATATATATATATATATATATATATATATATATATATATATATATATATATATATATATATATATATATATATATATATATATATATATATATATATATATATATAAGCTATCCTCTTCCTTCAACCTCATTTTATTTGTTAGGCTTATTCTTCTGTAAATTTATCTAGCGCTGCAATATTTTTCTTGGCAACTGATTAACTATATACAACCTCCTTTTATTTATTATACTATCTAAAACGCTATTCTCTTCTTTCAACCTACCTTAAGCTACTTCCGTAAATATCTCTACCGCTGAAATATTTTTCTTAGCAACTGGATTAAATATATACAACCTACTTTTATTTATTAGGCTTTTTTCTTCTACAAATTTGTCTAACGCTGTAATATTTTTTTTAGCAACTGATAAACTATCTAAACGCCCTCCTCTTCCTTCAACCTCCTTTTATTTATTTGGCTTCCTCTGTAAATTTCTCTACCTCACAAATATTTTTCTTAGCCACTGGACCAATTATATATATATATATATATATATATATATATATATATATATATATATATATATATATATATATATATATATATATATATATATATATATATATATATAAATTTTTCAGTAGAAAATTTACAGAAAAAAATAAAAAGAGGTTGTATATAGTTGATCCAGTTGCTAAGAAAATATTTCAGTGGTTGAGAAATTTACAGAAGAACTGTAATAAATAAAGGGAGGTACATATTCCTGTATTTTTCTTTTCTTTCCTTTTCGTCTTCGTTTTACTCGTGTTTTCCTCTTAAAAGACAGTTAAGAAAAAGCATATCGGACAGTTTTGGTGTTCAGGACGTTAATAATTCTTGGCCGGAATAAAGAAAAACAAAATAAATCTTCGTAATACTGGATTACATTACGCAGTGAATATATATATATATATATATATATATATATATATATATATATATATATATATATATATATATATATATATATATATATATATATATACTATATATATATATATATATATATATATATATATATATATATATATATATATATATATATATATATATATATATATATATATATATATATATATATATATATATATATATATATATATATATATATATATATATATATATATATATATATATATATATATATATATATATATATATATATATATATATATATATATATATATATATATATATATATATATATATATATATATATATATATATCTTCCTTCAACCTCATTTTATTTGATTAGGCTTTTCTTCTGTAAATTTATCTAGCGCTGCAATATTTTCTTAGCAACTGATTAACTATATACAACTTCCTTTTATTTATTATACTATCTAAAACGCTATTCTCTTTTTCAACCTCCTTTTTTATTTATTAGGCTTTTCAAACTCCTCCCTAAATACCGCTGAAATATTTTTCTTAGCAACTGTATTAACTATATACAAACTACTTTTATTTATTAGGCTTTTTCTTCTTTACAAATTTGTCTAACGCTGTAATATTTTTTAGCAACTGATAAACTATCTAAACGCCCTCCTCTTCCTTAAACCTCCTTTTATTTATTTAGCTTCCTCTGTAAATTTCTCTACCTCACAAATATTTTTCTTAGCCATTGGACTATATATATATATATATATATATATATATATATATATATATATATATATATATATATATATATATATATATATATATATATATATATATATATATATATATATATATATATATATATATATATATATATATATATATATATATATATACAGAAAAAAGTATATAATAAAAAGAGATTGTATATAGTTGATCCAGTTTAAGAAATTATTTCAGCGGTTGAGAAATTTACAGAAGAACTGTAATCAATAAATGGAGGTACATACTATTCCTGTATTTTTTCTTTTCTTTCCTGATCGTCTTCGTTTTACTCGTGTTTCCTTCTTAAAAGACAGTTAAGAAAAAACATGTCGGACGGTTTTGGTGTTCAGGACGTTAATAATTCTTGGCCGGACTAAAGAAAAAAACAAAAATAAATTTTCGTTATACTGGATATATATATATATATATATATATATATATATATATATATATATATATATATATATATATATATATATATATATATATATATATATATATATATATATATATATATATATATATATATATATATATATAGCAACTGAACAACTATCTTAACGCTATCTCTTCCTTCAACCTCCTTTTATTTATTAGGCTTTTTCTTGAAAAATTTCTCTAACGCAGCAATATTTTTCTAGCAACTGATCAACTATCTAAACGCTATCTTTTCCCTCAACCTCCTTTATATATATATATATATATATATATATATATATATATATATATATATATATATATATATATATATATATATATATATATATATATATATATATATATATAGTTTCAGCAGTATTTCTGAAAAAAGCCTAATAAATAAAAGGTTGCTATATAGTTGATCCAGTTAAGTATGAAATATTTCAGCGATTGAGAAATTTACAGAAGAACCCTGATCAATAAATGGAGGTACATACTATTCCTGTATTTTTTCTTTTCTTTCCTGATCGTCTTCGTTTTACTCGTGTTTCCTTCTTAAAAGACAGTTAAGAAAAACATATCGGACGGTTTTGAGTGTTCAGACGTTAATAATTCTTGGCTAAAAAAACAAAATAAATCTTCGTTATACTGATTATATATATATATATATATATATATATATATATATATATATATATATATATATATATATATATATATATATATATATATATATATATATATATATATATATATATATATATATATATATATATATATATATATATATATATATATATATATATATATATATATATATATATATATATATATATATATATATATATATATATATATATCTCTATATATATAACCTCCTTTTATTTATTAGGCTTTTTCTTCTGTAAAATTCTTTAACGCTTTAATATCTCTCTCAGCAACTGAACAACTATCTTAACGCTGTCCTCTTCCTTCAACCTCCTTTTATTTATTAGGCTTTTTCTATTGAAAATTCCTCTAACGCTGCAATATTTTTCTTAGCAATTGATCAACTATCTAAACGCTATCTCTTCCTTCAACCTCCTTTTATTTATTCTGTAAATTTCGCTACCGCTGAAATATTTATCTTCTACATATATATATATATATATATATATATATATATATATATATATATATATATATATATATATATATATATATATATATATATATATACACACACGCTATCCTCTTCCTTCAACCTACTTTTACTTATTATGCTTTTTCCTTCTGTAAATTTCTCTAACGCGGCAATATATCTCTTAGCAACTCATCAACTATCTTAACCTCCCTTTATTTATTTATTAGGCTTCTATAAATTTCTCTACCGCTGAAATAATTTTCTTAGGAAGTGGGTCAACCATATATATATATATATATATATATATATATATATATATATATATATCCTTTCCAATCTCCTTTTATATATTAAGCTATTTCTTCTGTAAATTTCTCTACTGCAATATTTTCTTACTATATATATATATATATATATATATATATATATATATATATATATATATATATATATATATATATATATATATATATATATATATGCTATCCTCTTCCTTCAATCTCCTTTTATATATAAGGCTTTTTCTTCTGTAAATTTCTCTAGCGCTGCAATATTTTTCTTAGCAACTGATTAACTATATACAACCTCCTTTTATTTATTATACTATCTAAAACGCTATTCTCTTCTTTCAACCTCCCTTTATTTATTAGGCTTCTTCCGTAAATCTCTCTACCGCTGAAATATTTTTTCTTAGCAACTGGGTAAACTATATACAACCTACTTTTATTTATTAGGCCTTTTTCTTCTACAAATTTCTCTAACCCTGTAATATTTTTTTTAGCAACTGATAAACTATCTAAACGCCCTCCTCTTCCTTCAACCTCCTTTTATTTATTTGGCTTCCTCTGTAAATTTCTCTACCTCACAAATATTTTTCTATTTACTTCTTTTCATTAACTTCTATGCTTGTCTTTTTGATTCTTTTCTTATTCCAATCTATAACTAACTAATCTATTTTTCTTTCCTTATATTTTCTAGTTATTTCTTTTCATTAACGTGTATGCTTGTCTTTTTGGTACTTTTCTTATTCCAATCTATAACTAATTAATCTATCCTTTGTTCCTTTTATTTTCTAGTTATTTCTTTTATTAACTTGTATGCTCGTATTTTTGGTGCTTTTCTTATTCCACTCTATAACTAACTAATCTATTTTCCTTTCCTTATATTTTTCTAGTTCCTTCTTTTTATTAACTTCTATGCTCGTGTTTTTGGTGCTTCTCTTATTCCAATCTATAACTAACTAATCTATTCTTTCCTTATTTTTCCAGATATTTCTTTTTATTAATTCGTATGCTCGTCTTTTGGGTACTTTTCTTATTCCAATCAATAACTAACTAATCTTTTCTTTCCTTATATTTTCTAGTTATTTCTTTTCATTAACTTCTATGCCTGTCTTTTTTGGTACTTTTCTTATTCCAATTTATAACTAACTAATCTATTTTTCTTTCTCTATATTTTCTAGTTATTTCTTTTCATTAACTTTTATGCTTGTCTTTTTGGGTTCTTTTCTTATTCCAGTCTATAATTAACTAATGTATCCTTCGTTCCTTATTTTTATAGTTATTTCTTTTCATTAACTTGTATGCTTGTCTTTTTTAGTGCTTTTCTTATTTCAATTTATAACTAACTAATCTATTATTCGTTCCATATTATCGAGGTATTTCTTTTATTAACTTCTATGGCTCTCTTTTTTAGTGCTTTTCTTATTCCAATTTATAACTAACTTATCTATTCTTCTTTCCTTATTTTTTCTAGTTATTTCTTTTTATTAACTTCTATGCTCATCTTTTTTGGTACATTTCTTATTCCAATCTATAACTAACTACTCTATTTTTCTTTCCTTATATTTTTCTAGTTATTTCTTTTTATTAACTTCTATGCTTGTCTTTTTGGTGCTTCTCTTATTCCAGTCTATAACTAACTAATCTATTCTTTTCTTATTTTTCCAGATATTTCTTTTTATTAATTCGTATGCTCGTCTTTTGGGTACTTTTCTTATTCCAATCAATAACTAACTAATCTATTCTTTTCTTATATTTTCTAGTTATTTCTTTTCATTAACTTCTATGTTCGTCTTTTTATGTTCTTTTCTTATTCCAATTTATAACTAATCTATTCCTTGATCCTTATATTTTATAGCTATTTCTTTTTATTAACTTGTATGCCTGTCTTTTTTGGTCCTTTTCTCATTCCAATTTATAACTAACTAATCTATTCATCTTTCCATATTTTTCTATTTACTTTTTTTCATTAACTTCTATGCTCGTTTTTTAGTACTTTCCTTATTCCAATCTGTAACTAACTAATCTATTCTTCGTTCCTTATTTTTCTAGTTATTTTTTTTTATTAACCTCTATGCTCGTCTTTTTGGTTCTTTTCATATTACAAATTATATCTAACTAATCTAATTTTCTTTTCTTATTTTTCCAGGTATTTCATTTTATTAACTTGTATGCTTGTCTTTTTTGGTGCTTTTCTTATTCCAATTTATAACTAACTAATCTATTCTTCTTTCCATATTTTTCTATTTACTTCTTTTCATTAACTTCTATGCTCGTCTTTTTGGTACTTTTCTTTATTCCAGTCTATAACTAACTAATCTATACTTCGTTCCTTATTTTCTAGTTTATTTCTTTTATTAACCTCTGTGCTCGTCTTTTTAGTGCTTTTCTTATTCCAATTTAGATTGGAAGAGGAACAGCACCAAAAAGACAAGCATAGAAGTTAATGAAAAGAAATACCTGGAAAAATAAAGGATGAATAGATTAGTTAGTTATAAATTGGAATAAGAAAAGCACCAAAAAAGACGAGCATAGAAATAATAAAAAGAAATACCTGGAAAAATAAGTAAGGAATAGATTAGTTAGTTATAAATTTGAATAAGACAAGAAGCAAAAAAGACAGGCATACTAGTTAATAAAAACAAATAAATAGAAATATAAGGAGCAAAAATAGATTAGTTAGTTATAGATTGGAATTAGAAAAGTACTAAAAAGACAGGTTAATAAAAATAAATACTTGGAAAAATAAGTATCGAATAGATTAGATAGTTATAGATTGGGATAAGAAAAGTACCATAAAGACGAGCATACAAGTTAATAAAAGAAATACCTCGAAAATAAGGAAAAAAAAATATATTAGTTATAAATTGAAATAAGAAAAGTATCAAAAAGACAAGCATAGAAGTTAATGAAAAGAAATAACTAGAAAAATAAGGAACGATGAATAGATTAGTTATAGATTGGAATAAGAAAAGTAACAAAAAGACGAGCATACAAGTTAATGAAAAGAAATACCTGGAAAAATAAGAAACGACGGATAGATTAGTTTGTTATAAATTGGAATAAGAAATGCACCAACAAAACGAGTACAGAAATAATAAAAATAAATACCTTGAAAAATAAGGAAGGAATAGATGAGTTAGTTATAAATTTGAATAAGAAAAGAACCAAAAAAGACAGGCATACATGCTAAGAAAAACAAATAAATAGATATATAGGGAGCAAAAAATTGATTAGTTAGTTATAGATTGGAATAAGAACAGCACCAAAAAGACAAGCATAGAAGTTAATAAAAAAGAAATAAAAAGAAAAATAAGGAATGAAGAATAGATTAGTTAGTTATTGACTGGAATAAGAAAAGCACCAAAAAGACGAGCCTAGAAGTTAATGAAAAGAAATAACTAGAAAATATAAGTAAAGAATAGATTATTTAGTTATTGATTAGAATAAGAAAAGTACGCAAAAGACGAGCATAAAGTTAATAAAAAGTAATATCTGGAAAAATAAGGAAAGAATAGATCAGTTAGTTATATATTGGAATAAAAAAGCACCAAAAAAGACAAGCATACAAGTTAAGAAAAGAAATACTTGGAAAATATAAGGAACGAAGGATAGATTATTTAGTTATAGATTGGAATAAGGAAAGTAGTAAAAAGACGATCATAGAAGTTAATGAAAAAAAGTAAATAGAAAAATATGGAAAGAAGAATAGATTAGTTAGTTATGAATTGGAATATAAAAAGCACCAAAAAAGACAAGCATACAAGTTAATAAAAAGAAATAGCTAGAAAATATAAGAAACGAGGAATAGATTAGTTAGTTATAAATTGGAATAAGAAAAGAACCCCCCCTTAAAAACGAGCATAGATGTTAATGAAAAGAAATATCTAGAAAATATAAGGAAAAAAATAGATTAGTTAGTTATAGATTGGAATAAGAAAAGTACCCAAAAGACGAGCATACGAATTAATAAAAATAGGTATCTGTAAAAATAAGGAAAGAATAGATTAGTTATTTATAGATTGGAATAAGAAAAAAACACAAAAAAAAGACAAGCATACAAGTTAATGAAAAGAAATAAATAGAAAAATAAGGAACGAAGATATAGATTGCAATAAGAACAGCACCAAAAGACAGGCATACAAGTTAATAAAAAAATAAAAAGAACTGAAAATATAGGGAACGAAAAATAGATCAGTTAGTTATCGATTGGAATAAAAACAGCACCAAAAGACAAGCACAGAAGTTAATAAAAATAAATAACTAGAAAAATATAAGGAAAGAAAAATAGATTAGTTAGTTATAGATTGGAATAAGAATAGTACCACAAAAGGCAACCATAGAAGTTAATAAAAAGAAATAACTAGAAAATATAAGAAAATAAAAATAGATTAGTTACTTATAGATTGGAATAAGAGCAGAACCAAAAAAGACGACCATAGAAGTTAAAAAAAAGAAATACCTGGAAAAATAAGGAAAGAAGAATAGATTAGTTAGTTATAAATTGGAATAAGAAAAGAATTAAAAAAGACAGGCATATAAGTTAATAAAAGAAATACCTCGAAAATAAGGAACGAGGAATAGATTAGTTAGTTATAGATTGGAATAAGAAAAGCACAAAAAAAGACAAGCATACAAGTTAATGAAAAGAAATAACTAGAAAAATAAGGAACGAAGGATAGTTTAGTTAGTTATAGATTGGAATAAGAAAAGTACCAAAAAGACAAGCATAGATGTTTATGAAAAGAAATAACTAGAAAAATAAGGAACGAAGAATAAATTAGTTATTTATAGATTGGAATAAGAAAAGCACTAAAAAGACGAGCACAGAGGTTAATAAAATAATTAACTAGAAAATAAGAAACGAAGAATAGAATAATTAGTTATAGATTGGAATAAAGAAATGTACCAAAAAAGACGAGCATAGAAGTTAATGAAAAGAAGTAAATAGAAAAATATGGAAAGAAGAATAGATAAGTTAGTTATAAATTGGAATAAGAAAAGCACCTAAAAATGCAAGCATACAAGTTACTAAAAAGAAATATCTAGAAAAATAAAGGACGAAAAATAGATTAGTTAGTTATAGATTGGAATAAGAACATCACCAAAAAGACAAGCATAGAAGTTAATAAAAATAAATAACTAGAAAAATATAAGGAAAGAATTATAGATTAGTTACTTATAGATTGGAAGAAGAAGAGTACCAAAAAAAGACGAGCATAGAAGTTAATAAAAAGAAATACCTGGAAAAATAAGGAAAGAAGAATAGATTAGTTAGATTATAAATTGGAATAAGAAAAGCACTAAAAAAGACAGGCACACAAGTTAATAAAAGAAATACCTCGAAGATAAGGAACAAAGAATAGATTAGTTTATAATTAATTCACACTATTGTTCTTATTTTAGTTATTTCTTTTATTAACTTGTATGTTTGTCTTTGTTTTTTCTTATTCCAATTTATAACTAACTGATCTATTCTTCGTTCCTATTTTCTTCTTTCTATGCTCGTCTTTTGTTCTTATTCCAATTTATAACTAAGTAATCTATTTGTCGTTCCTTATTTTTCTTCTTATTTCTTTTATTACCTTGTGTGCTTTTTGGTGCTGTTCTTATTTAAATTATAACTAACTAATCTATTCTTCCCTTATTTTTCTAGTTATTTATTTTCATTACCTCTATGCCTGTCTTTTTGGTACCTTTCTTATTCCAATCTATAACTAACTAATCTATTTTTCTTTTTTAATATTTTCTAGTTATTTCTTTGCATTAAATTCTATGCTTGTCTTTTTGGTACTTTCTGATTTCAGTTTATAACCAATCTATTCTCGTTCCTTATATTTTCTAGCTATTTCTTTTTATTAACTTATGCTTGTCTTTTTGTGCTTCTATTATTCCAATTTATAACTAATTCATATATTCTTCTTTCCATATTTTCTATTTACTTTTCATTAATCTCATCGCTCGTCTTTTTGTATTTTTTCTTTATTCCAATCTATAACTAAGTAATATATTCTTCGTTCCTTATTTTTCTAGTTATTTCTATTATTAACCTCTGTGCTCGTATTTTTAGTGCTTTTCTTATTCCAATTTATAACTAACTAATCAATTCTTCGTTCCTTATATTTTCTAGTTATTTCTTTCATTAGCTTCTATGCTTCTCTTTTTTGGTTCTTTTCTTATTCCAATCTATAACTAACTAATCCATCCTTCGTTCCTTATTTTTCTAGTTATTTCTTTTTATTAACTTCTATGCTTGTCTTTTTTGGTTCTTCTTTATTTTCAATCTTTAACTAACCAGTCTATTCTTTCCTTATATTTTCTAGTTATTTCTTTTCATTAACTTCTATGCTCATCTTTTTGCGTTCGTTTCTTACTCCAATTTATAGCTAACTAATCTCTTCCTCGTTCCTTATATTTTCTAGCTATTTCTTTTTATAGTTAATAAAATCAAGTTAATATAAAGAGATGACTAGAAAATATAAGGAACGAAAAATAGATTAGTTAGTTATAAATTGGAATAAGAAAAATACCAAAAAGACAAGCATAGAAGTTAATGAAAAGAAATACCTGGAAAAATAAGGGAAGAATAGATTAGTTAATTATAGATTGCAATAAGAACAGCACCAAAAAGACAAGCATACATGTTAATACAAAGAGATGACTAGAAAACATAAGGAACGATGAATAGATTAGTTAATTATAAATGGAATAAGAAAAGTACAAAGAAAACAGGCACAGAAATAATAAAAAGAAATACCTAGAAAAATAAGGAAGGAGTAGATTAGTTAGTTATAAACTGGAATAAGAGAAGAAGCAAAAAAGACAAGCATACAAAATAATAAAAAGAAGTAAATAGATAAAAATAAGGAGCAAAACATATATTAATTATTTATACATTGGAAAAAGCAAAGAACCAAAAAAGACAAGCATAGAAGTTAATAAGATAAATACCTCGAAAATAAGGAACGAAGAATAGATTAGTTACTTATAAATTGGAATAAAAAAAGGACTGAAAAAGACAAGCATATAAGATAATGAAAAGAAATAACTAGAAAAATAAGGAACGAAGGATAGATTAGTTAGTTATAGATTGGAACAAGAAAAGAACCAAAAAAGACAAGCATAAAAGTTGATAAAAAGAAATAACTAGAAAAATATAAGGAAAGAAAAATAGATTAGTTACTTATAGATTGTAATAAGAAAAGTACCAAAAAAGACGAGCATAGAAGTTAATAAAAAGAAATACCTGGAAATATAAGAAAAGAAGAATAGATTAGTTAGTTACAAATTGGCATAAGAAAAGCACTAAAAAAGACAGGGATAGAAGTTAATAGAAAGAAATAATAGGAAGAAAAGGAACGCAGAATAGATAAGTTAGTTATAGATTGGAATAAGAAAAGCACAAAAAAGACAAGCGTAGAAGTTAATGAAATGAAATAACTAAAAAAAATAAGGGACGAAGAAGAGATTAGTTAGTTATAATTTGGAATGAGAAAAGTACCAAAAAGACGAGCATAAAAGTTAATAAAAGAAATAACTAGAAAAATAAGGAAAGAAGAATAGATTAGTTAGTTATAGATTGGAATAAGAACAGCACCAAAAAAGGCAGGCATAGAAGTTAATAAAAAGACATAAGTAGAAAAATAAGAAACGAAGAATACATTAGTTAGTTATAGATTGCATAGTAAATAGAAAAAAATAAGGAGCAAAAAATAGATTGATTATTTATTGATTGGAATAAGCAAAGAACCAAAAAAGACAAGCATAGAAGTTATTAAAAGAAATACATCGAAAATAAGGAACGAAGAATAGATTAGTCACTAATGAATTGGAATAGGAAAAGCACAAAAAAGACAAGCATAGAAGTTAATGAAAAGAAATAAATAGAAAAATAAAGAACGAAGAATTATTTATAGTTAGTTATAGATTGAAATAAGAAAAGCACCAAAAAGACGAGCTTAGAAGTTAATAAAAAGAAATAATTACAAAATATGGAAAGAAGAATAGATTAGTCAGTTATAAACTGGAATAAGAAAAGCACTAAAAAGACGAGCACAAAGGTTAATAAAAGAAATAAATAGAAAAATAAGGAACAAAGAATAGATTAGTTAGTTATAGATTGCAGTAAGAACAGCACCAAAAAGACAGGCATACAAGTTAATAAAAAAATAATGACTTGAAAATATAGGGAACGAAAAATAGATCAGTTAGTTATCGATTGGAATAAAACAGCACCAAAAGACAAGCATAGAAGTTAATAAAAATAAATAACTAGAAAAATATAAGGAAAGAGAAATATATTAGTTAGTTATAGATTGGAATAAGAATAGTACCACAAACGGCAAGCATAGAAGTTAATAAAAAGAAATAACTAGAAAATATAAGAAAAGAAAAATAGATTTGTTACATATAGATTGGAATAAGAAAAGTACCAAAAAAGACGAGCATAGAAGTTAATAAAAAGAAATACCTGGAAAAATAAGGAAAGAAGAATAGATTAGTTAGTTATAAATTGGAATAAGAAAAGCATTAAAAAAGACAGGCATAGAAGTTAATAAAAGAAATACCTCGAAAATAAGGAACGAGGAATAGATTAGTTAGTTATAGATTAGAATAAGAAAAGCACTAAAAAAGACAAGCATACAAGTTAATGAAAAGAAATAACTAGAAAAATAAGGAACGAAGAATAAATTAGTTATTTATAGATTGGAATAAGAAAAGCACTAAAAAGACGAGCACAGAGGTTAATAAAATAATTAACTAGAAAATAAGAAACGAAGTATAGAATAATTAGTTATAGATTGGAATAAAGAAATGTACCAAAAAGACGAGCATAGAAGTTAATGAAAAGAAGTAAATAGAAAAATATGGGAAGAAGAATAGGTTAGTTAGTTATAAATTGCAATAAGAAAAGCTCCTAATAATACAAGCATACAAGTTAATAAAAAGAAATATCTAGAAAAATAAGGAACGAACAATAAATTAGTTAGTTATAGATTAGAATAAGAACAGCAGCAAAAAGACAAGCATAGAAGTTAATAAAAAGAAATAACTAGAAAAATATGAGGAAAGAATTATAGATTTGTTACTTATAGATTGGAATAAGAAGAGTACCAAAAAAGACGAGCATAGAAGTTAATAAAAAAAAATACCTGGAAAAATAAGGAAAGAAGAATAGATTAGTTAGATTATAAATTGGAATAAGAAAAGCACTAAAAAAGACAGGCATACAAGTTAATAAAAGAAATACCTCGAAAATAAGGAACAAAGAATAGATTAGTTAGTTATAACTAACTACACTATTCTTCGTTCCTTATTTTTCTAGTTATTTCTTTTTATTAACTTGTATGTACGTTTTTTTGGTTCTTTTCTTATTCCAATTTATAACTAACTAATCTCTTCTTCGTTCCCTATTTTTCTTCTTCTATGCTCGTCTTTTTGGTGCTTTTCTTATTCCAATTTATAACTAAGTAATCTATTTGTCGTTCCTTATTTTTCTTCTTATTTCATTTATTAACTTGTGTGCTTTTTGGTGCTGTTCTTATTTCAATTTATAACTAACTAATCTATTCTTCCCTTATTTTTCTAGTTATTTCTTTTCATTAACTTCTATGCCTGTCTTTTTGGTATCTTTCTTATTTCAATCTATAACTTACTAATCTATTTTTCTTTTTTAATATTTTCTAGTTATTTCTTTGCATTAACTTCTATGCTTGTCTTTTTGGTACTTTTCTGATTTCAGTTTGTAACCAGCTAATCTATTCCTCGTTCCTTATATTTTCTAGCTATTTCTTTTTATTAACTTGTATGCTTGTCTTTTTTTGTGCTTCTATTATTCCAATTTATAACTAACTAATATATTCTTCTTTCCATATTTTTCTATTTAGTTCTTTTCATTAACTTCAATGCTCGTCTTTTTTGTACTTTTCTTTATTTCAATCAATAACTAACTAATCTATTCTTTGCTCCTTATTTTTCTAGTTATTTCTATTATTAACCTCTGTGCTCGTATTTTTAGTGCTTTTCTTATTCCAATTTATAACTAACTAATCTATTCTTCGTTCCTTATATTTTCTAGTTATTTCTTTTAATAGCTTCTATGCTTCTCTTTTTTGGTTATTTTCTTATTCCAATCTATAACTAACTAATCCATCCTTCGTTCCTTATTTTTCTAGTTATTTATTTTTATTAACTTCTATGCTTGTCTTTTTTGGTACTTTTCTTTATTTTCAATCTATAACTAACTACTCTATTCTTTCCTTATATTTTCTAGTTATTTCTTTTTATTAACTTCTATACTCGTCTTTTTGGGTTCGTTTCTTATTCCAATTTATAGCTAACTAGTCTCTTCCTCGTTCCTTATATTTTCTAGCTATTTCTTTTTATAGTTAATAAAATCAAGATAATATAAAGAGATGACTAGAAAATATAAGGAACGAAAATAGATTAGTTAGCTATAAATTGGAATAAGAAAAATACCAAAAAGACAAGCATAGAAGTTAATGAAAAGAAATACCTGGAAAAATAAGGGAAGAATAGATTAGTTAATTATAGATTGCAATAAGAACAGCACCAAAAAGACAAGCATACATGTTAATACAAAGAGATGACTAGAAAACATAAGGAACGATGAATAGATTAGTTAATTATAAATGGAATAAGAAAAGTACAAAGAAAACAGGCACAGAAATAATAAAAAGAAATACCTAGAAAAATAAGGAAGGAATAGATTAGTTAGTTATAAACTGGAATAAGAAAAGAAGGAAAAAAGACAAGCATACAAAATAATAAAAAGAAGTAAATAGATAAAAATAAGGAGCAAAACATAGATTAATTATTTATACATTGGAAAAAGCAAAGAACCAAAAAAGACAAGCATAGAAGTTAATAAAATAAATGCCTCGAAAATAAGGAACGAAGAATAGATTAGTTACTTATAAATTGGAATAAAAAGAGGACTGAAAAAGACAAGCATATAAGCTAATGAAAAGAAATATCTTCAAAAATAAAGAACGAAGGATAAATTAGTTATAGATTGGAATAAGAAAAGAACCAAAAAAGACAAGCAAAAAAGTTGATAAAAAGAAATAACTAGAATAATATAAGGAAAAAAAATAGATTAGTTACTTATAGATTTTAATAAAAAAAGAACCAAAAAAAACGAGCATAGAATTTAATATAAAGAAATACCTGGAAATATAAGGAAAGAAGAATAGATTAGTTAGTTACAAATTGGCATAAGAAAAGCAATAAAAAAGACAAGGATAGAAGTTAATAGAAAGAAATAATAGGAAGAAAAGGAACGCAGAATAGATGTTATATATATATATATATATATATATATATATATATATATATATATATATATATATATAAGGTAATAAAAGGAATAACTAGAAAAATAAAGAAAGAAGAATAGATTAGTTAGTTATAGATTGGAATAAGAACAGCACCAAAAAAGACAGGCATAGAAGTTAATAAAAAGAAGTAAGTACAAAATATGGAAAGAAGAATAGATTAGTCAGTTATTAATTGGAATAAGAAAAGCACTAAAAAGACGAGCACAAAGGTTAATAAAAGAAATAACTAGAAAAATAAGTAACGAAGAATAGATTAGTTAGTTATAGATTGTCCCCAAAAAGACAAGCATACAAGTTAATAAAAAAAAATACCTGGAAAAATAGGAAAGAATATATTATTTTGTTATAGATTGGAATAAGAAAAGTACAAAAAAGACAAGCATAAAGTTGATAAAAAGAAATAACTAGAAAATATAAGGAAAGAAAAATAAATTAGTTACTTATAAATTAGAATAAGAAAAGTACTAAAAAAGACAAGCATACAAGTTAATGAAAAGAAATAACTAGAAAAATAAGGAACGAAGAATAGATTAGTTAGTTATAGATTGGAATAAAGAAAAGTACCAAAAAGTCGAGCATAGAAGTTAATAAAAAGAAGTAAATAGAAAAATATGGAAAGAAGAATATATTAGTTACTTATAAATTTGAATAAGAAAAGCACCAAAAACGAAATGCATAGAAGTTAATTAAAAGAAATAACTAGAAAATATAAGGAAAGAAAAAATGATTAGTTACTTAAAAATTGGAATAAGAAAAGCACTAAAAAGACAGCATACAGATTAATAAAAAGAAATTCCTGGAAAATATAAGGAACGAAGAATAGATTAGTTAGTTATAGATTGCAATATGAACAGCACTATAAAAGATAGGCATACAAGTTAATAAAAAGAAATTACTAGAAAATATAAGGAACGGAGAATAGATTACTTAGTTATAAATTGGAATAAGAAAAGTACCAAAAAGACAGGAAGAGAAGTTAATGAAAAGAAATACCTGGAAAAATAAAGGAAGAATAGATGAGTTAGTTATAAATTAGAATGATTAAAGCACCAAAAAGACGAGCATAGAAATAATAATAAGAAATACCTGGAAAAATAAGGAAAGAATAGTTTAGTTAGTTATAAATTGGAATAAGAAAAGCACCAAAAAGACAAGCATACAGGTTAATAAAAAGAAATATCTGGAAAAACAAGGAAAGAATAGATTATTTAGTTATAAATTGGAATAAGAAAAGTACCAAAAAGACGAGCACACAATAAGACAATAACTAGATAATATAAGGAACGAGGAACAGATTAGTTAGCTATAGATTGGAATAAGAAAAGAAACAAAAAGGCAAGCATAGAAGATAATAAAAAGAAATAACTAGAAAATATAAGGACAGAAAAATAGATTAGTTAGTTATAGACTGGAATAAGAAAAGCACTAAAAAAGACATGCATAAAAGTTAATGAAAAGAAATACCTAGAAAATTTGAGGAACGAATAAAAGATTAGTTAGTTATAAATTGGAATAAGAAAAGCACTAAAAAGACGAGCACAGAGGTTAATAAAAGAAATAACTAGAAATATAATGAACAAAGAATAGATTAGTTAGTTATAGATTGGAATAAGAAAAGTACCAAAAGACGAGCATAGAAGTTAATGAAAGAAATAACTAGAAAAATATAAGGAAAAAAGAATAGATTAGTTAGGAATAGAGTGAAATAAGAACAGTACCAAAAAGATGAGCATAAAAGTTAATGAAAAGAAATAACTAGAAAATATAAGGAAAGAAAAATAGATTAGTTTGTTATAGATTGGAATAAGAAAAGTACCAAAAAGACAAGTATACAAGTTAATAAAAGAAATACCTGTAAAAATAAGGAAAGAAAGATAGATTAGTTAGTTATAAATTGGAATAAGAAAAGTACCAAAAAGACAGGCATAGAAGTTTATAAAAAGAAATACCTGGAAAAATAAGGAACGCACAATAGTTTCGTTAGTTATAGATTGCAATAAGAACAGCACAAAAAAGACAGGCATACAAGTTAATAAAAAGAAATGACTAGAAAATATAAGGAACGAGAAATAAATTACTTAGTTATAAATTGGAACAAAAAAGTACCAAAAAGACGAGCATAGAAGTTAATGAAAAGAAATACCTGGAAAAGTAAGGAAAGAATAGATTAGTTAGTTATAGATTGGAATAAGAAAAGAACCAAAAAGACAAGCATAAGGGTTAATGAAAAGAAATAACTAAAAAATATAAAGAACGAAGAATAGATTAATTAGTTATAGATTGGAATAAGGAAGCTACTAAAAAGACGAGCATAGAAGTTAATGAAAACAAGTATATAGAAAAATATGGAAAGAAGAATAGATTAGTTAGTTATAAATTGGAATAAGAAAAGCACCAAAAAAGACAATCATACAAGTTAATAAAAAGAAATAGCTAGAAAATTTAAGGAAAGAGGAATAGATTAATTAGTTATAAATTGGAATAAGAAAAGAACCCAAGGAGACAAGCATAGAAGTTAATGAAAAGAAATAACTAGAAAAAATAAGGAAAGAATAGATTAGTAATTTATATTTGAATATGAAAAACACTAAAAAGACGAGCACAGAGGTTAATAAAAGAAATAACTATAAAAATAAGGAACGAAGAAAAGATTAGTTAGTTATAGACTGGAATAAAAAAAAAGTACCAAAAAGATGAGCATAGAAGTTAATGAAAAAAAGTAAAAAGAAAAATATGGAAAGAAGAATAGATTAATTAGTTATAAATTGGAATAAGAAAAGTACCAAAAAAGACAAGAATACAATTTAATTAAAAGAAATATCTGGAAAAATAGATTAGTTAGTTATAATTTGAAATAAGAAAAGAACCAAAAAGACGAACATAGAGGTTAATAAAAAAATAACTAGAAAAATAAGGAACGAAGAATAAATTAGTTAGTTATAGATTGGAATAAGGAAAGTACTAAAAATCGAGCATAGAAGTTAATGAAAAGAGGTAAATAGAAAAAATATGGAAAGAAGAATAGATTAGTTACTTATAAATTGGAATAAGAAAAGCACCAAAAAAGACAGGCATACAAGTTAATAAAAAGAAATAGCTAGAAAATATAAGGAACAAAGAATAGATTAGTTATAAATTGGAATAAGAAAAGAACACCAAAAGACGAGCATAGAAGTTAATGAAAAGAAATAACTAGAAAATATAAGAAAATGATAAATTAGCTAATTATTGATTGGAGTAAGAAAAGTACCCAAAAGACGAGCATACGAATTAATGAAAAGAAATATCTGCAAAAATAAGGAAAGAATAGATTAGTTAGTTATAGATTGGAATAAGAGAAGCACCAAAAAGACAAGCATAGAAGTTAATAAAAAGAAATAACTAGAAAAATATAAGGAAAGAAAAATAGATTAGTTAGTTATAGATTGGAATAAGAAAAGTACCAAAAAAGATAAGCATAGAAGTTAATAAAAAGAAATAAATAGAAAAATAAGGAAAGAAGAATAGATAATTTAGTTATAAATTGGAATAAGAAAAGCACTAAAAAAGAGAGGCATAGACGTTAATAAAAGAAATACCTCGAAAATATGGAACGAAGAATAGAGTAGTTACTTATAAATTGTAATAAGGAAAGCACTAAAAAAGACAAGCATACAAGTTTATGAAAAGAAATAACTAGAAGAAATAAGGAACGAAGGATACATTAGTTAGTTATAGACTGGAATAAGAAAAGTACCAAAAAACACAAGCATAGAAGATAATGAAAAGAAATAACTAGGAAATATAAGGAACGAAGAATAGATTAGTTACTTATAAATTGGAATAAGAAAAGTACCAAAAAAGATAGGCATAGAAGTTAATGAAAAGAAATAACTAGAAAATAAAGAACGAGGAATAGATTAGTTATTTATAAAATGGAATAAGAAAAGTACCAAAAAAGACAGGCATAGAAGTTAATGAAAAGAAATAACTAGAAAATAAAGAACGAGGAATATATTAGTTAGTTATAAATTGGAATAAGAAAAGAACCCAAAAAGAAGAGCATAGAAGTTAATGAAAAGAAATAACTAGAAAATATAAGGAAAGAATAGATTATTTAGTTATTGATTGGAATAAGAAAAGTACCCAAAAGACGAGCATACGAATTAATAAAAAGAAATATCTGGAAAAATAAGGAAAGAATAGATTAGATAGTTATAGATTGGAATAAGAGAAGCACCAAAAAGAGGAGCATAGAAGTTAATAAAAATAAATAACTAGAAAAATATAAGGAAAGAAAAATAGATTAGTTAGTTATAGATTGGAATAAGAGAAGCACTAGAAAAGACAGGCATAGAAGTTAATAAAAGAAATACCTCGAAAATAAGGAACGAAGAATAGATTAGTTAGTTATAGATTGGAATAAGAATAGCACCAAAAATAAGGGCAAACAAGTTAATAAAAAAATAACTAGAAAATAAAAGGAACGAAGGATAGATTAATTAGTTATAAATTGGAATAAGGAAAGTACTGAAAAGACGAGCATAGAAGTTAATGAAAAGAAGTAAATAGAAAAATATGAAAAGAAGCATAGATTAATTAGTTATAAATTGGAATAAGAAAAGCACCAAAAAGAAGAGCATACAAGTTAATGAAAGAAATAACTAGAAAATAAAAAGAACAAAGGATAGATTAGTTAGTTATAGATTGGAATAAGAAAAGTACCAAAAAGACAAGCATACAAGTTAATGAAAAGAAATAATAAAAAATATAAGGAAAGAAAAATAGATTAGTTAGTTATATATTGGAATAAGAACAGCACCAAAAAGACAAGCATAGAAGTTAATGAAAAGATGTAAATAGAAAAATAAGAAACGCAGAATAGATTAGTTAGTTATAGATTGGAATAAGAAAAGCACAAAAAAGACAAGGATACAAGTTAATAAAAAGAAATACCTGGAAAATATATGGAACGAAGAATAGATTACTTAGTTATAGATTGCAATAAGAAAAGCACCAGGAAGACGAGCATAGATGTTAATAAAAAGAAATGACTAGAAATTATAAGGAACGAAGAATAGATTACTTAGTTGTAAATTGGAATAAGAAAAGCACTTCTTTCGCTGCATTCATCGTCAACAAACGAAAACCCTTATGCATTATCCCAACTACAATAAAAAAAATTACTGATGAGTGTCCGAAACACTACATATATATATATATATATATATATATATATATATATATATATATATATATATATATATATATATATATATATATATATATATATATATATATATATATATATATATATATATATATATATATTGGGCACTCATCATTAATCTTTTTACTGTAGTTGGGATAATGCATAAGGGTTTTCGTTTGTTTGAATGCAGCGAAAGAAATAAGGAGACGAAAAATAGCCTAATTCACCACAAGCGGCGGCCGACCGGCGGCCAGGCAGCGGGCAGTCATGCGTCGTCGCTGTACACATCCTTAGAAACCGTTCTGTGTTATGCTCATGTCACGTTTTATCTATAATCTGATTGCACCATAGCGTTCAGAAGACTTTGCTCTATGAGATGAAATTATGTATTTCAACACTGTTTCAAAGACTGCTGAGAAAAGCGATGATAAGTAAACCGTGTTATAAACATTTCGGAGCTGTCATGTGACTTCAACGCATCACATTTCCTTTATGTTTTATTTTATCGAGTTTAGATAAACATAACTGAGTTGCGCAATTACTGGTGAGTCCAACGGTACCAACTAAAGTGGTCTGTCGGGAATAAGAGACGAGCTATGACGAAGAAAATACAAGTGTGTAGCGTCACGGCGGACATGAATGGCATGTGAGTGAGGGAGGGGTGCAGCCAATCACAGGAGCCGTAACAAACGCTGCCTAGGCGCCAGATGAACAGGCTCCGTCAACAGACTATAGCACGTATTCAGAAGAAAGAAGAGATAAATAAATGTGAAAGAGGGAGAGGAGAATGCAGTGAAGAAGAAGGAGGAAGTAAAGGAGGAGGAGAGAAAAAAAAGGAAAAAAATTGTTGTATTATTCAAAGAGAGAGAGAGAGAGAGAGAGAGAGAGAGAGAGAGAGAGAGAGAGAGAGAGAGAGAAACTAGACAATAGGAGAAAAAAAGTCATCTCATTCTTTTTCTTTCCAATCAGTGAGATGAGAAAGAAGTAAAATAATAGTTGTTTTATTTTTTCCTTGTCTCACAAACCTAATATTCCTTTTAGTAATGGAGGTAAAAGGTGCTCTCTCTCTCTCTCTCTCTCCCCTGAGGTGCCTGACAAAGACCTCGATCGCACCTATTCAAAGGGACAGGTGACACACTAACGAGGGAGCATTACGAGGAAGAGGAGAGAGAGAGAGGGGAAGAAAAAGAGAGAGGACTGGGGAGGTGGCAAGGTGGGAAAGGGAGGGAAAGGTAAGAGGGAGGGAGTGGGAGAGAGAATGGAGAAAGAGCAAACGTAATATAAAAGCTCTTCAACATGTATGGAAGTGAAGGAAGAAGTGGAAATAAAATGAAAAAAAATGATGATGCTTGATTATTTATGATTTTATTCTGATTTTCCTGTCCTGTCGCCGGAAGGTATAATGAAGTGAGTATAATAGTAATGGGGATGGTGGTAGTAGTAGTAGTAGTAGTAGTAGTAGTAGTAGTAAATGTAGTAGTAAATGTAGTAGTTTGTTACTTTCCGTACACCACCACAACAGTCACCACCACTACCATCAACATCACCTCCCCCATCATCATCATCACCACAACCTCCTCCACTACCACAACCAGCACCACTACCACTACCACAACCTCAAAATTCACAACTATCACTACCACCAATCAACATCACCACCATCATCATCACCACAACCTCCGCCACTACCACAACCAGCACCACTACCACTACCACCACCTCAAAATTCACAACTATCACCTCCACCAACATCACCTCCCCCATCATCACCACAACCTCCGCCACTACCACAACCAGCACCACTACCACTACCACCACTTCAAAATTCACAACTATCACTACCACCAGTCACCATCACTACCATCATCATCACCACCCTTAACCTCATCACCGTCACCATCATCCCCTCCACGCCACCACCACCGTCGCCACCTTTCTGGATCGCACAGGTAAGTTCCGTTCAAGTTTTTTACCTTTTCCATATATAAATTTCATATCTAAATCTCATTCACTGCAATTTTTTATATATAATTTCCCTCATTTTTCACCTTTCAATTCACGCAGAAATTTGATGACCCCACTTTTTTATTTAATTCATCAGAGCTTAACGTTTTTATTCATATATTTCCTTTCTATTTTTTATACCATTTGAGTCGACCATAAAATTTCATCGTTGACAAAATACAATCTTGAATGCATTAATAAATCACAACCAGCTATTGCCTAAAATACCGCAGATCTGTAAAATATTTTATGTTCATTCGTTTTTCTTTAAAGCTTGTTCCTTCAATCCCTCTCATTTATTTATTTCTCGTACCGCAAGAGACATAAAAAAAAATCAATCCCAAAATATGAAAAAAAATAAGAATCTTGCTCCAAATAATTATATGTATACAAAACACTAACAGAAACCTCATTCCAAATTCACTGAAGGAAATAAAAAAAATGTGATGAACGTCGATCAGACTAATAGTGTTTTTTTTTTTTTTTTTTAATTTCACCTTCTCGTGTTTGGATGAGAGCCGCTTTCCCTGTCTAATTATTGGTGTTTCCCAGGTGTGCCGCGTACAGGTGACCCTCCCCGCCTCGCCCACCTCTCCACGCCCAGGTAAGGAGTTGCTTTGTTCTTATTTTTATTATCAGTATCATTTTTATTATTTCTTGCTTCTTTTTTGCATTTTATGCATTTTTATTATTAGCAGTATCAGTGTTATTAGCTTTATTATTATTATTATTTTTATTATTATTATTATTATTATTATTATTATTATTATTATTATTATTATTATCATTATTGTTATTATTGCCATTACGTTTTTATCATCATCATCGTCATCATTCTTTTCTTCCTCCTCCTCCTCCTCCCCCTCCTCCTCCTCTTCTTTTTCTTCTTCCTCACGTCTCCACCCAAAGAAATCTGTCTGCATTGCCCTCTTTTTTTTTTTTTTTTTTTTTTTTTACAGTAAGGAGACAGTTCAAAGAAAAAAAAAAAAAAGCCTGCTACTCACCGCTCCTGAATAGAGGTCAAAGGAGTGTCCAAAAGAGATTTCAGGGAGGAGAGGTGTCCTGACACCTCCTCTTGAAAGAGTTCAAGTCGCAGGTAGGAGGAAATACAGATGAAGGAAGATTGTTCCAGAGTTTACCAGCGTGAGGGATGAAAGAGTGAAGATGCTGGGTGACTCTCGCATAAGGGGTTTGGACAGTATAGGGATGAGCATGAGTAGAAAGACGTGTGCAGCGGGGCCGCGGGAGGGGGGGAGGCATGCAGTTAGCAAGTTCAGAATAGCAGTCAGCATGAAAATATCGATAGAAGATAGAAAGAGAGGCAACATGGCGGCGGAATTTGAGAGGTAGAAGACTATCAGTATGAGGTATATCAGTATCAGTATGAGACGAAGAGCCTTTGACTGCACTCTGTCAAGGAGAGCTGTGTGAGTGGAGGCCCCCCACACATGAGATGCATACTCCACACGAGGGCGCACAAGGCTCCTGTAAATGGATAGCAACTGTGCGGGGGAGAAAAACTGGCGGAGACGGTACAGAACGCCCAGCCTAGAGGAAACTGATTTAGTAAGAGATGAGATATGAAGTTTCCAGTTGAGATTTTGTGTTAAGGATAGACCGAGAATGTTTAGTGTTGAAGAAGGTGATAGCTGGGTGTTGTCAAAGAATAGGGGATAGTTGTTTGGAAGATTGTGTCGAGTGGATAGGTGGAGAAACTGTGTTTTTGAGGCGTTGAAGGACACCAGGTTCCTCTTGCCCCAATCGGAAATAATAGTAAGGTCTGAGGCTAAGCGTTCTGTTGCCTCCAGCCTTGAATCGTTAAGTTCCTGTGGAGTGGGTCTTCTATTAAAAGAAGTTGAGTAATGCAGAGTGGAGTCATCGGCGTAAGAATGGATAAGACAGTTCGTTTTGGAAAGAAGATCATCAATGAACAACAGAAAGAGAGTGGGAGATAGGACAGAACCCTGTGGGACACCACTGTTAATAGGTTTAGGGGAAGAGCAGTGACCGTCCACCACAGCAGAAATAAAACGGTCAGAAAGGAAACTGGAGATAAAGGTACAGAGAGAAGGATAGAAACCATAGGAGGGTAGTTTGGAAAGCAAAGATTTGTGCCAGACCCTATCAAAAGCTTTTGATATGTCC
>NC_066527.1:17562628-17565128 GCF_024679095.1 Eriocheir sinensis | reverse complement strand
GAGAGAGAGAGAGAGAGAGAGAGAGAGAGAGAGAGAGAGAGAGAGAGGAGAGATGGAGGGGAGGGAAATGGAGTCTGGAGTGAAGGGAATGAAAGAGAGAGAGAGAGAGAGAGAGAGAGAGAGAGAGAGAGAGAGAGAGAGAGAGAGAGAGAGAGAGAGAGAGAGAGAGAGAGAGAGAGAGAGAGAGAGAGAGAATATGCCTTTAAGACTTATCATTTTTATCACGTCATTCGTTCCCATATTCAACATTTCGAAGATGAAGGGAGGAGGTGGAGGAGGAGGAGGAGGGAAAATTAAAAGGGGGGTATATATATGATAAAGAATGATTGGAAGAGGAAATGAGAGGGAAATGAAACCTAAAAAGATGATGAAGAAGAAAAAGAAGAAGAAGAAGAAGAAGAAGAAGAAGAAGAAGAAGAAGAAGAAGAAGATAAAGAAGAAGAAGAAGAAAAGAGGAAGAAGGATAAGGATAATGTAATGAAAACAATCTGTTGATATCCGTAGAGTTTTACACGTGAACGAAAACAAAGAAAAAGAAAAGGAAGAAGAAAATAATGAAGAAGAAGAAGAAGAAGAAGAAGAAGAAAAAGACGGACGAACTAAAAAAGAGGACGAGGGAAAGAGATGAGGCAGGAAAGTTATGAGGGAATGCAGGAGAAAGAGGAAATGAAGGCAGCTCGGAGAGGGAAGGAGAGAAGATGGAGAGATGACGTAGAGGCGATAAAGTAGGAAGAGAGAGAATGAAGAGGGAGGAGAGTAAAAAATATGATCTAAAATATTGTCGAATAATTTTTTATACTTATTTTCATTCTTTTTTTTTCTCTCAGTTTATCTATAGTATTATTTTACCTATATATCCATGATTTTTCCTTTCTTTTATTATTCTTTCTATTTATATGTTTTCTTAACTTTTATTCCTTAGTTTCAGTTTGTCTACTTATCTTTTCATTATCATTGTTTTCTTTCTGCTTTTCAATATTTTTTCTTTAGTTTTCATTTTCAGTTTTTAATCATATAATTTTTTCCTTCCTTCATACTTTTCTTTCTTTCATTCTGCTTTTCATTAATATTTCTTTCTTAATCTTTATTTTTTTCTATGTATATTTTCATTTTCATATTTTCTTTTTACTGTAGGCATACCTTATTTTTTCTATAGTTTTCTTTTTATTTCTTCAATCATATTACTTTATTTTTTCATACTTTTCTCTTTTATTCTGTCTTTCTTTCATATTTCTTTCATAACCTTTTGTCCTTTAATTTCACTTTCTCGTTCGTTTCCATTCATTCATTTTCACATTCCTTCATTTTTTTCATATATCTTTATTATTTTTCCCTTTCCTGTTCTGTCATTTCTCGTTCATTCTTAGCTTCATTCAATTATGCTTCATTTCTTTTTTTGTCTTTCTTTTCTTTATTTACGGATGCAGAAATATGAGAACAGGATCGCATGTTTTAATTCATTTCGCTACGCTTCTAAAAATTTCATCCGTTTTTTGCGTTCACTTTTTTTCGTCGCCCCGTTCAGTTCCACGTATTTTGCCTTTGTTTAATGTGTTCTTGTGTTTTGCCGCTATTTATCATCTCCATTTCTCTCTCTCTCTCTCTCTCTCTCTCTCTCTCTCACACACACACACAGAGAGAGAGAGAGAGAGAGAGAGAGAGAGAGAGAGAGAGAGAGAGAGAGAGAGAGAGAGAGAGAGAGAGAGAGAGAGAGAGAGAGAGAGAGAGAATCCGTCTCCCGCTCACGCCTCCTCCAAGTTTACATGTGAATCTTCTTCCTCCTCTTTTTCTTTTCTCCTTTTCTTCCATTTCCTTTTCTTCTCTTTTTGCTTCCTTTTCCTTTCCATCCACAAGCCTCAATTCTTATCTAACTTTTCTTTCTTCTTTTCATGATTTTTCTTCTTCTGGTCACTATTTTTTTCTCTTTTCACTTTTGTTCTCTTTTCATGCTACATTTTGTTATTTCCCACTGTTCTTTTCATACTTCCTTTTCTCTTTTGTAACTTTTTTCTTTTAACACTATTTTTGTCGTATATGTCTGCTGTTTACTCTTTCATCCTCCGTTTCCTCACTCTCGTCTTCCCCTTCCAGTTTTTGCTTCTTTACTTCCAAATTCTTTCCCACTAAAGCCACGCTGAGCCAAGAAAGGGAAGAAGGAGGAAGAGAAGAAGGGAGAGAAAGGGGGCGATAAAGAAAGGAAAATAATGCGACTTCGACTTTAGACAATTTTGAAAGAATTCGAAAAAAGGGAAAATTTAAGCAGAAAAATGAAGAGGAAGAAGAAGACGAAGGAGAGGAGTAACAGAAGGTTGAACAATGATAGGAGGAGGAGGAGAAGGAGAGGGGAGGAGTTACAAGAAAAAGAAGAATGAAATGAATAAAAATAAATACAAAGGAAGTAGAAAGAAGCAAAAAAGTAAGAAACAGGAAGTAGAAACTGAATAAAGGAGATAGTCGGAGAAAGAAAGAGACGGAGGAGGAGGAGGAGGAGGAGGAGGAG
>NC_066527.1:17545128-17560128 GCF_024679095.1 Eriocheir sinensis | reverse complement strand
TTCTTTTTTTCCATTATTTTATTTTCCTAAGCATCACATATCGTCCTCCATTTTCCATCAGTTTTATTCTTTTTTCTTCCTTTTTTTAATTTATTTTTTATATTTTTTTTTCATTCTTATTTTTTTTATATACATTTTTTTTATTGCCTCCTTGTATTTATCCCTCCACTTTCATTTTGTCATTATTATTTTCCTTTCGTCATTTTCATTCTTTGTTTTTTTTTTCCCACTCTGCTTTCTTCTTTTGTAACGGGCTTGTCGGGGGGCGTTTAAAGGGCGTTGATTAAGACTTCAGCTTCCTTAAGGTGAATATATTCGTAGCCTTTGTACAGGAGCGTCGGAGCGAGAGTGACTGTCGTTGTGTGTCAGTCGGACTCTCGTGAAGGAGTGACGAGTTACAGGTTGGAAAATAATTCTTACAACTGGTCACGTACGTCAAGGTGACCTCTGCGCACCGTCGGAGTGCGAAGTATACAAAACTGAGACGGTAAACACTGACGGACGACATTCCTATAAGGTGGCGTGATCTATCTGTCGTGGGTTTTTTCCATTGACAATTGTATGCCTAATTCGTGGTGATATTAAATAATAATAATAATACATTGATATCCTACTATAACACTTTCCTTAACCCATTCTTTTTTTACTTTCTAGTTTTCATTTTTTCTCATTTATTTCTCACTGGTTTTCTCTCTCCTCCCAATTTCTCTCTTTTGCTGTTTAATTTTCCGTCGTTTTTTTCCCACTTTGCTTTCTTCGTCTTTCCTTAACCCATTTTTTTTTCTTTCTAGTTTTCTTTTTTTCTCATTTATTTCTCACTTTGTTTTCTTTCTCCTCCCAATTTCTCTCTTTGCCATTTCATTTTCCTTCATCCTTCTTTACTGTATTTTTCCTCCTTTCCTTTTTTTTGTTTTTTCCTTTTCCCTACCCATGTCCTTAAAAACTTTCCTTATATCCTCATCTCTAATACTTTCTTTCATCAGTTTTCTTTTATCTTCCTTTCTATACCTTCCATTTTTGCTTTCCTCTGCTTTTCTATTTTCTCTTTTTCTTTCTCTTCCGTTCAGTAGCTCCCATTCTTGTTTTCCTTCCCTTTTTCCATTTTCGTTTCTCTCCCATTTTGTTACTTCCATTATCGCTTTTTTTCGTTTTTGTTTTCTGCTTTCCCAACCTCTTTTTTCTCTTTCCCATGCCCTACCTACCATTGTTTTCCTTTCCTCTTTATTTTCCTTCTTTTCTCCGTTTTCCCTTCCGTCCCATGCTTTTCCTCCTACACCTGAGATATATTTTCCCATTATGTTTTCTCTGATGCTCGTCTTTTTTAACAACGCTTTTCACTTGTTTTCTTCAGTTTATCTTCGATCTCCTTCATTTTCCTTCAGTATTTGCTTTCCTATCGTTCTCTATCCATTCTTCCCAAAATTTCTTCTAGTTCTTTTTCTTTTCATTTTTTTCTCTTGTCTTGCTTTCTCTCACTTTAATTTAATTTCCCATTTTTCCTTTCTTTTAAACTCTTTGCCTCCTCCATATACTCTTTCTTTTCCTTCTTCCATGCTTTATATCTTTGCTTTCTCTCACTTTTATTTGTCACCATTTTCTCCTTTCATTCCCTATCTACTTTTCTACCTCTCCATTTTTCTTTCTTTTCTTTTTTTTCCTTTCCCTTAAACTTTTTGCCTCCTCCATGTTCTTTTTCTTTTCCTTCTTTCATACTTTCTTTCTTTGGTTTCTCTTAATTTTATTTGTCACCATTTATCCTTCCATTCCCTATTTACTCTTCTACCTCTCCATTCTTCTTTCTACTCTTTTTTTTCCTTTCCCTTTATTTTCTCTTTGCCTCCTCCATATACTTTTTCTTTTCCTTTTTTTCTTCTTCCATACTTTCCAACATATCCTTCTATATTTTTTGCTCCTTTTCTTTCTCTCCCTTTCATTTATTCTTTCTTTTCCTTCGTCCATCCATTTTTCCTACATTTCCTTCTATACCCTTTTCTGCTCGCCTTTTCATTTACGTTTTCATTTCTTTTCCTCTCCACCTGATATCCTGCATTTCCTTCAATACCATTTTTCACCTTTTCCTTTTCTTTTCATTTACTTATTCCTTTCCTTTCGTCCACACCTTCTTTCCTTAATTTCCTCCTTCCTCACCCTTTTATTCATTCCTCCTCCTCCTCCTCCTCCTCCTCCTCCTTCTCTTCTCTTCTCACATCATTTCATTTATTCCCTAACCGCTGACCATTCTTCATTCCTTCCCTTCTCTGTTCTTCCCTTCTCTTTCTCTCTCATTCTCTTCACCTTCATCTTCTCGAATTCTCTCCTCTCCTTTCTTTCGTTCATCCTTCATTCGGTAGGGAGGAAGAAATGAGAGAGAGAGAGAGAGAGAGAGAGAGAGAGAGAGAGAGAGAGAGAGAGAGAGAGAGAGAGAGTTGAAGGGATTCATGCTTTACTGAAGACTGAAATGCCAAAGTTACCGTACGTGTGAGAGAGAGAGAGAGAGAGAGAGAGAGAGAGAGAGAGAGAGAGAGAGAGAGAGAGAGAGAGAGAGAGAGAGAGAGAGAGAGAGACTGTATTAATTAAGCTCTGAAGATCTAAAGCGATTAAATCAAGAAAGAGAGGAGGGAGAGGAAGAGATAAGAGAGGAAGGAAACAGAGGGTGAAGAGGAAGAGAAAGTGACGGACAGGAAGAAGAGGGGGAGGAGGAGGAGGAGGAGAAGGAGGGCGAATGACATCCAAGGTATATAGAAATTAATTAGTTTTCAGCGTAATTGTGTGTGTTTCTGTGTGTGTGTGTGTGTGTGTGTGTGTGTGTGTGTGTGTGTGTGTGTGTGTGTGTGTGTGTGTGTGTCGGCATTTTCATTTCCATATAACCAATTTCCTTTTTTTTTTCGTCGCTCGGGCATAGTGGATAAAAATGTCGCTTGAAAATTAACACACACACACACTCACACACACACCACACGCTTAATCAATACAGCATAACACTTCAGATACTCGTAATACATTAAGTTCAATAGTTACAAAGAGATATCGAAAATGCATTGGGAAGAGAGAATGAGAATATAGTAGAATTAATAGCAATAGGAATAAACACGAAGAAAAGGAATAGGTAGAGAAAGACTAACTGCAATAGGTACTGGAACAAGGGAATTGGAAGATAATGAATTTGAATTTATACAATGTTGAGAAATGCCAAAGTAAAGAGATTATTCAGAAACAGAGACACGGGAAAGGAATACGAGGCTGGTTAGTTCAATATAAACACAAATGTAGCTATACCAAATAAGTAGATGAATAACAAATAGACATGAAAGCTAGGAATATAAAAATAATGAGTTAGACATGAATACAAAACAAAAGAATACCAAGGAGAGGGGAGAAACTAGAAATATGTTCGAAGGGAGGGAATAAGAAGAGAATGAGTTAGATATTAATACAGATCAAATGGACATGAAGAAATGAGTCAAACTACAAAAGATATGAGAGAAGTGAGAAGAAGAGGAGTCAGATATTAATACAAAGCATGTGAATAGCGATATCAAAGTCAAAATACAATAGATACAAAGGCGAGGAATAGGAAAAGAAAGTGTCAATTCTAAATGTAATGCAAGTGGATACGAGAAAAGTGTTAAACTAAAAAGAAAAATGCGAAACAAGGGAAGGGGAAGAGAATGATTTAGATATTAATAGATTGCAATTGAATAGCAAGTGTAAAGACCTAGATTACGATACAACGAAGGAGAGGAATGGAACTGGAATAAAATACAAATACAAAAGCAAGGGACATAAATACTTACAAATAGATACGAAACAAAGAAATAGACACAAAATTAAATAGATATAAATTCAAAGGAAATAATAATAGTAAGAATAAGAAAACGACAATAAACAGATACAAAGGAAACGAAAGAGATAAAATAATGCGTTAATATATATATACAAGGCAAGTGAATAGGATAAGAGATAAGGCGAAGAAAAATGGTAGGGAGCGTGTAAACGGAGAAGGAATTAATATAAATGCAAAACAAGGGAAGAGGAAGAAGTTGACGTGGATTACAAATATATGCGAAACAAATTAACAGGAGGGGAAATAAATGGAATGTAAATATATGTAAATAGATTGAGATGTAATGTGATAGAAACTTATTTAATCGATTTGTGTGATTTGTAGATGTTGATGTAGATGTTTGTGGATGTAGGTGATGTTTATGTAGTTACTTTGGAGAAAAAAAAACAATGATGAGGTGGAGTTTTTTTAAGCTAATATATCAGGGCAACATTGGAGGTAAAGAAGAAGAATAAGCACTTGTATTTCTGTCTCTCTTTCTCTTCTCGTTTGCTCTTCCCTCTTCTCTTTCTCCTCTTTTTTCTCCTATATCTCTTCCTCTTCCTTTTCCTCTTCCTCTTTCTCCTCTTCTATTTCTCTTCTTCTCTTTTCCGCTTCCCTCTCCTCTTTCTCCTCTTTTTTTTCTTATTTCTATTCCTCTTCCTCTTCCCACTCCTCTCTCTCCTCTTCTCCTATTTATCTTCCTCTTCTTTTTTCTCTTCCTCTTCCCTCTCCTTTTTCTTCTTTTTCTCCTATTTCTCTTCCTCTTTATTTCTCTCCATGTTTCTTTTCATCTTTCTCCTCTTTTTTCTCCTATTTCTCTTCCTCTTTCCTTCCTTCTTCCTCTTCCTCTTTACTCTCATCTCTAATCTCCTGCTCCTTTTATTCCTTGTTCCTCTCCTCTCCTTCTCGTCTTACTTTTTGTCCTCGTCTTCCACCTCCTCCTCCTCCTCCTCCTCCTCTTCCTCCTCCTCCTTCTAATTTCAATATTCTGATAAAAATCTGATTACACAACTCGAATTAGTGGAGGTTATTTGATTACAAACTACTGTCCCTTAATTATGAGAGAGAGAGAGAGAGAGAGAGAGAGAGAGAGAGAGAGAGAGAGAGAATCAAAGGTAATTAAGGTATCGTAGACTATAGCAAGGTGATTCGATTCAAGGTAAAAGTAGTTAGTTAGATCTCACCTTGATACAGACGGACAGGTAAGGTGACAGGTGACATCTCTCTCGCTCTCTCTCTCTCTTATTTTTTTTCCTTTATTTCTTTTCATTTCCTTTCTTATTTTTTTCAATCTTCCTTTTTTCATACCGTTTGCTTTTTCTTTGTTTTTTTTCCTTTTCTTTCTGTCCTTTTTGTTGCCTTGCTGTGAGTTACTGAGGTGGTGTGTGTGTGTGTGTGTGTGTGTGTGTGTGTGTGTGTGTGTGTGTGTGTGTGTGTTTCAGCTCTATGGGACTGGTGTTTTTTTTTTTTTTTTTTACGTTTTCTTCTTCGTATTCCTTGTGTTTTTACTCTTTTTTTTCTTTGTTCATCTTATTTTTTTCATACTTTTTTTCCCATTTTCATGCGAATTTTCTTTTTCTGCTGATTTGTTTCATTAAATTCACTATCTCTTCCTTCATTATTTCCACTCTTTATGTTCTTAATTCCCATCTTTTTCTCTTTTCTTAATCATGTCCTTTTTTTTCTATTCTTGTTTGTTCTTCCTGTTCATTATTTATCATCATCATCAACTTTCAATCTTCCTTTCTTTCGTTCCTTTTCCTCCATAGTCGGTAAAACTCTACGGAGATTACGAGATTATTTTCATTACTCGACGCTTAAAAATCTCGTGATTGCTAACGAACTTGCTAATAATACGTAAAAGGTCACAGATGTATTTACCTATGTGAGTGTTATGTATGTATGTATGTATGTATGTATGACTACTTTATTTGTATACGTATATTTTTGTGCAGTTTTGTGTGTATTTTCTGATATACTGGCATGGAAAAATTAGCATCAAAACCAAAGAAAAAAAGAGGAGCAGTCGAAGAATTTGGGAAAGGTGTAAATAATGAAATCGGCGTCACATTAAGATTAGAAAAAGTGAAAAACTCTACTTCCACTTTTAAGAAAATAAGGAAAGAAATCGACGTCACATTAATATTCAAGGCAAATGAAGAATTAAAAAGAGAAATGAACTAAAAAAAAAACTACTTCCAGAGAACAAAAAATAAGTAAAGAAAAATCGGCGTGACATTAAAATTCAGAGTAGATGAAAAAAAGGAAAGAAAAGAACTGAAAACACTAATTCCAGATAAAAAAAAAATAAGGAAAGAAAAATCGGCTTAACATTAAAATTCAAAACAAGTAAGAATTAAAGAAAAAAAACTAAAAACTACATCTAAAACACAGATAATAAATAAAGTAAATGGCATCACATTAAAATTCAAAACAAGTAAAACTCCCCCCCAAAAAGAAAAAAAAAAAAACTAAAACTCCTTCCAAAACACATGAACCCGGCGATAACAAAAACAACACAACTCTTCCCGCTCTCAAGACTTTCCCTTAATTTGGGCGTAGTTAAGAGTGAAGGGACCGCGGGGAGGGAGGGAGAGGGAGGGACTGAGGAGGGAGCGGCGACCCAAGTTGTGAAGAAAACGGGAGGCGGAATGGTCCAAGTTTAAGGGCGACTAAAGGAAACAAGGAATGGCTTTAGGAGAGTTTGGTTAGGGACAGAGAAAGCCCTCCCCGTGACTGACAGAGAGAGAGAGAGAGAGAGAAAGAGAGAGAGAGAGAGAGAGAGAAAGGGATTAAATAGACAGACACACAGACTAAAAGCAAATATTCACACACGAAAACAATACAAGCAATCAATCAAAACAAACACGAAGACTAACCAAAAAGATCAATGAAAAAGAATAAATAAAAGAACAGAAGGAAGGAAATATATATATATATATATATATATATATATATATATATATATATATATATATATATATATATATATATATATATATATATATATATATATATATATATATATATATATATATAGATAGATATAGATAGATAGATAGATGAATATAGATATAGATATAGATAGGAAGATAGAGAGATAGAGAGATAAAGACAGGTAGAGGAGACAGACAAACAGACAGACGGATGGAGAGACAAACAGGAATCAGAAGACACAAAGAGTTTCCTAAATATAATTCCGGACAAGTCTTGAAAAATGTAGAAAGAAAATAAATGAGAGGAAAAAAAGAAACCGGAAACAAAAGCACAGGACGAAAAAGGAAAGGAGCTAAAAGAAAAGAAAAAGAAGATACAAAAAAAGATGAAAAGAAAAAACGATGATAAAAGAAAACAGAAGAAAGAAGTTGATTGTTTTCTTTTACTCTGAGCAGGAAGCTGGACCACAATTTGTTACAGAGAGAGAGAGAGAGAGAGAGACCTACCTAACCTTTTACTCTTTTCTCGAAACCGCAAAATAAACGTCTTGAAAACTTTGACTCCTGCGGCTGAGAGAGAGAGAGAGAGAGAGAGAGAGAGAGGAGTTCAATCTGTTACTCAATCTCAAGTCGAACAAGTACTCTCTCTCTCTCTCTCTCTACGCACACGTGTGTAGACTTTTATGTGTGCGTTTGTCTTTAAATTTTTGTGTCTGTTTTGTGAATGTGTGCGTGCGTGTGCGTGTATTGTACCCTACCCCTTGTGTGTGTGTGTGTGTGTGTGTGTGTGTGCTTGAATACAGTTTGTTTCTATCGCCCTTTTAACATTTTCATTCCAGCCCTGCCCTCTCTCTCTCTCTCTCTCTCTCTCTCTCTCTCTCTCTCTCTCTCTCTCTCTCTCTCTCTCTCTCTCTCTCTCTCTCTACAGATATCAATGTTTTGTCTTGAATTCTCTCTGAATATGTTGTTTGCTGAATATATGTGTGTGTGTGTGTGTGTGTGTGTGTGTGTGTGTGTGTGTGTTCGTGCGTACATACATGCCCAATTACTTCACCTTTCACCCAAACTCGAGTGGACAGGTAACATCCGTCTTCTCTCTCTCTCTCTCTGTTTTTTCTTTCTTGTTCTTGTTCTCTTCTCTCTTTGTTCTTCTGAAGTGCTCTTGTTTTTTCTTTTTTTCTTTCTTTTTTTTCTTTTTATTTCTTCTCCCACTTTTCCACAATCTTCTTTTCTTTTTTTCCGTTTGATATTACTTTGTTTTTTTTTTCTCTTTTCTTTGTGTCCTTTTTTTCTTCCTTTTTGTTCATTTTTTTATTTCGTGTTTTTTTCTTTTTTGCTTCCTTTTCTACGTATGGTGTTTTTTTTTGGTGTGCTGTTTCTTTGTTCTGATGTTCCTCTTTTCCTTTCCTTTTCTTCCTTTTTTTTTCTTTTTTCTGTTCCTTTTCTATATTTCCTTTGTCCATATCTATTTTATTCCTCATCTAATTCTCCCTTTCTATTTCATTCTCCCTTTCTTTCCTTACTTCCTATCACGTTCCCTTTTCATCTTTCCTCATTCTCTCTCTCTCTCTCTCTCTCTCTCTCTCATCCTCACCATCTATCTTTTTACCGTTTATCTCTCTCTCTTACTTCCTTTGTCCTATTTACATTTCCCTTTGTCTTCCTCCCCCCCTCTTAACCTCGTCATTCCCTCCCTGCCTTCCCTCCCGGTCTTTGTTCCCTCCCTTCTATTTCTCATCTCTCCCTCCTTCCCTCCTCCTCCTCCTCTTCAATTATATAACTGTACCACTCTTCTTGCCTCCTCCTCCTCTCTCTCTCTCTCTCTCTCTCTCTCTCTCTCTCTCTCTCTCTCTCTCTCTCTCTCTCTCTTCTCTCTCTCTCTCTCCTCTCTCTCTTCTCTCCTCTTGTCCTTCCATCTTTCGTCTTTATCCCCCTCCCCCCATTCTCATACCCTCCTTCTCCTCCCCCTCTCTCTTCTTACCTCCCTCCATTCCTTCCCCTCTTCCTTCAGTCCTTCCTCTCCCCTCTCCTTCCTCCCAGTCCTACCCACTACCGACTCACCTCCACCCCCCTCCTACCTTCCTTTCTTTCCCTCCTCCTTCTTTCTCCTCCCTGCCGCCCCTTCCCCAGGTAGAATCACAAGGCGTGGACACCTGCTCTCAATTACCCGTGCCCGATACACCTGCTCAGGGCTTTGTCGACGCACAGGATTTATGCCGACATGTTGATTTCGTCCCGAGGAATGGAGGAAAGAGGAAGAAAGACCGGGGAGGAGGAGGAGGAGGGGAGGGGAGAAGAAGGGAAACAAGAGTATGAGTGAAAGATGGATAGAAGATGATGAGAGGAGGAAAGAGAAAGAAAGAGTGGGGAAGGAGAGAGGAGAGAAGGAAACTGAGGATGGTGAGCGGAAAGTGAATGGAAGAGAGATGGAAGAAAGAGGAGGAAGAAATAATACGGAGGAAAGAAAGGGAGGATGGAAATGTTAGAGAAAGAAAGGAGGGGAGGAGAGAGGAGCGAAAGGTGACTAGAGAAGAGACTGAATGATGAGGAATAGGGAAGGTGGAAGAAAGAGGGAGAGAATGAAAGAATAATAGGGAAAAAAAGAGAAAGCCTTGAAAAGGGGATGTAAGGAGGAAGGAGATAAGAGTGAAGAGGGGAAATTTGAGGGAAGTGAGAATACAAGAGAATAGAAGTGTGAGAAGATAGAAAATAGATGATTGAGGAGCAGGAGGAGGAAGAGAAAGAAGGAACAGGAAATACAAAGAGAAATAGAAGAGGAAAAAAAGGTAGGAAAAAAAAGAAAACAGTGGAGAGAACAGGAAAAGGCAGAATGGAAGAAAAACTAAAAAAAAAAGAGAAAAAAACGTTTGGGAGAGAGAGAGAGAGAGAGAGAGAGAGAGAGAGAGAGAGAGAGAGAGAGAGAGAGAGAGAGAGCGGAACGATTCTGTCCTCCCTCATAAATCTGATATGAGAGATGTTCCGAGCAGGTGAAACGAACCTCACCTGCGTTGCTGCGACAGGTATGAGGAGGAGGAAGAGGAGGAGAAGGAGGGGAAAGGTAGGGAGTAAAGCGGAGATGAGGATGGGTACAGAAAGGAGGAGAAGGAAGAGGAGGAGGAGGAGGAATATAAAATGATGAAGTGGGAAGAGGAGGAAGAGGAGGAATGTGTGTCACAGGAAGAAAGGAAGGGATGAGGAAGAGGTAGAGAGGAAGCTGGAGGAGGAGGAGGAGGAAGAGGAGGAAGAGAAGAGATAAAGAACAAAAATAGAAAGGGAGATGAGAGGAAGAGACAAAAGGAATGATGAATAAAGGAGAAGAAAAGAAAGAGGAAGAGGATGAGGAAAAAAAAATGCATGATAGAAAGAAGGAGAGGAAAGGAAAGACGAAAAAAAGACAAAAGGAAAAAGAAAAAGAGGAAGGAGTGCGTGTGACAGAAGAAGATGATCAAAGTGTAAGAGGAGGAGGAAAGAGAAAAAGGGAGGCTTAGTGTAAGAGTTAAAGGGGAAGGGGAGGAAGAAGAGGAAGAGAGAAGTGGAGGATTAGAAGGAGGAAAAAGAGGAAAAGAAGAAGAGGAAGAGAGAAGTGGAGGATTAGGATGAGGAAAAAGAGAAAGAGAAGTGGAGGATTAAGAGGAGGAAAAAGAGGAAAAGAAGAAGAGATGAGGTCAAAGGTTACTGCTATAATTACATACGCGTGTGTGTGTGTGTGTGTGTGTGTGTGTGTGTGTGTGTGTGTGTGTGTGTGTGTGTGTGTTAATTTATGGATGGGAATTCGTATATGTTTGTGCGTGCGTATGTTCTCTTATTCCTTCGATATCCCCCTTTCCTTTCCTACACCTAAAACAATAAAAACAAGAAAAATGAATAAAAGAAAACGAAACAGTAAAGGAAAAAAACAATCACAAAAACAAACAAAACCAATGAATAACAAAAAAAAAACAAAAAAAAGGGTAACAAGATATATATGTACTTTTTAAAACACAGAATGGAGAAAAAAATAACAAATGATTGAATATATATAAAAAAAAAAAGGAGGAGGAGGAGGAGGAGGAGGAGGAGGAGGAGGGAGACAATCTAAGAGTAAGAACGAGAGAAACTGGAAGAAGAAGAAGAAGAAAAGAAGATGATGAAAAAGAAAAGAGGAAAAAGGAGAAAAAAAAAGAAAAAAATGAAAATAAAAATATAAATAAAAAGGAAAAGGAAGAGGAAGTATGAAAAAAAACAAAGAGGAGGAGGAATAGAAGGTAAGAAGAAGAACCAGAAGAAAATTGAAGAGAAAGAAGAATGAGGAAGAGGATAAGGAAGAGGAATAGACGGCTACTCAGGTAATAATTAATGAAGAAAACGAAAAAAAAAAAGAATTAAAATAAGAGGAGTAATGGATAATAACACAATAAACAAATCTTTATATACACACTAAAAAAAAAAAAAACAGAAAAAACAGAAGAAGGAAGGTTAGAGAGTAAAAATCAAAGAAAAACAAAACAACAACAAAAAAAAAACTTCTTCCAAAACACAGATAATAAATAAAATAATCGGCATCACATTAAAATTCAAAACAAGTAAAAAAAAAAAAAACACTAAAACTCCTCCCGAAATAAAGAAACTAATAATAATCGTACGGGAATTGCTATGAAACAAAAATAAACGTTAACATTAATATGCACACAAAAAAACGTTGAGCTCGCGAACACGTGTATGAATTCAGTGAACGCGTGTGACGAGAATGAAGGGAACGGTATAAAAAGGTGAATAAATTTGTGTGGATGAATAATAAATAAATTGTTGCCGACGTGTTGAAAGGGAATGAAGAATTTGATATAGAAGGATGAGGATGGGGAGGGGGAGCAGGAGGAGGAAGAGGAGGAGGAGGAGGAGGAGGAAGATGAAGAAAAAGAAGATGATGAAAAAGAAAAGAGGAAAAAGGAGAAAAAACGAAATGAAAGAAAAGAAAAGGAAGAGAAAGTATGAATAAAACAAAGAAGAAAACAAGAAGCAGAAAAGAAGAAAAAGAGGACGAAGAGGACGATAAAGAAGATGAAAAAGAAGAAGAAAATGAAGAGAGAGAGAGAGAGAGAGAGAGAGAGAGAGAGAGAGAGAGAGAGAGAGAGAGAGAGGCACTGAATGTATAGCTTTTAGCCTGTACATATTTCTCTCTCTCCCCCATTTATCTTCTTTCCTCTCTCCTGATATCCTTTATGTCTCTCTCCGTCTCCTCCTTTCTTCTTTATCTCCATTTGTCTTTCTTTGGTCCCAGTGGAGGAGGAGGAAGGAGGAGAAGGAGGAGGAGGAGGAGGAGGAGGAGGAGGAGGCTTGAGTATAAAGAGTAAATTGAAATGAATTGACAAGAAATATATTGTCAGAGAGAGAGAGAGAGAGAGAGAGAGAGACTTGCCTCCCATGATAATATTCTTTGTTGTTATTCCATTGTTAGTTTTTTTGTGTGTGTCGATGTTATGTATGCAATACTTTTTATGTACGCACGAACCCACACACACACACACACACACACATATCAACATAATGGACAATACTATATATATCAAGAGAGAGAGAGAGAGAGAGAGAGAGAGAGAGAGAGAGAGAGAGAGAGAGAGAGAGAGCATTAATAGCTCTAAAGTGAATAGACTCCCGAACCAAATTATTTCCCTTTCACTTTTTTCCCTTTGACTTTTTTTCCCGACCTTTTTTTCCCCGGTAAGACTCATCCACAAAGGCCCATCACATTAGTCCCTCCCTTTATTCCCGGAGCTGAGGGATAGCCGGGAAAAAACTGTGTACATAAAATTTATTCCCTTCGTCTCTTTTCTTCCTTGCCATACATTATTTTTTTCCCTTCTGGCCTCATGGGGGAAGAAAATATATATGCAGCTAAATATATTCTTCTTCTTTCTACTGTTTTTATTTTTTTTATTTTTTTATTTTGTTAAAGGTTCTAAAGGAAAAGATATCGTAGTTTTTTTTTTTACTTTTTTATTTTCATTATTTTATTATTTTATTTTTATTTTTATTTATTAACAGTATTTGTTGTTATTAAAAAGTTACTATTTACGAAGAGTGGAATGTAGTAGTAGTAGTAGTAGTAGTCGTAGTAGTAGTAATAGTAGCAGTAGTAGTAGTAGTAGTAGTAGTAGTAGTAGTAGTAATAATAATAATAATAATAATAATAATAATAATAATAATAATAATAATAATAATAATAAAAATAATAATAATACCAGTTGATTCATTTATTATTTTTTTCGGTCATATACGGAAAAAGAAAAAAAATAACAGAACAGAAATCATGTGTGTGTGTGTGTGTGTGTGTGTGTGTGTGTGTGTGTGTGTGTGTGTGTGTGTGTTTGTTATTAGTCTTGGCATGGGTGGAGACGGAGTGTGGATAGGCCTACTTGTGTTGTTATTAGTGAAGGTTGTGTTTATTTATGCCATTGTTATCTTCTGAGGCGTAATGGAGAAGGAAGAAGAAGAGGAGGAGGAGGAGGAGGAGGAAGAGGAGGAGGAAGAGGAACGAAAAGTGAAAGTTAGAAGAGGATGAATGAGAGGAAGAGAATGGAGAAGGATGAGAAATAATGAAAAATGGTTGCAGGAGGAGGAGGAGGAGGAGGAGGAGGAGGAGGAGGTTAAGGAGAAAGAAGAAGAAGAATAGCAAGTTAGGATTAGCAGGAAGATGAATGTATTGCCAGGAAGAGACTAGAAGGAAAATAATAGCGAAGGAGGAGGAGGAGGAGGAGGAGGGGGAGGAAAGAAGACGAGGAGTAAAACAAAGAGAAAGAGAAGAACCATGAGTATAATAAATAATGGCAAGAGAGAAAAGAAACAGAAGAGAGAAAAGAAGGAGAAGAGAAAGAGGAAGAAGAAGAAGAGGAAGAAGGGAAAAAATAGCGGAAACCAACATCATTACAGTCCCTTCGTCTTCCTTTCCTCTCTCCTCCTCCTCCTCCTCCTCCTCCTCCTCTTCCTCCTCCTCCTCCTCCAGCTTTACTTGGCCTGGCTTTTTAGGGCAACTGGAGGAAACAAGTCGACGGGCGGAGGAAACTTTTTAAAACGCTTCAGAACCTCTCCTTTTCCTCCCTCCACTCCGGCCCGCACGTGGAGAGAATACTGGAGGGAGGGAGGGAGGGAGGGAGGGGGTCGTTGGTTGGAGTGATTGAAGGAGTGAATGTAGGTATGAAGGAAGGTGGGAGGAAAGGAAAGTGAGGAGGAGGAGGAGGAGGAGGAGGAAGAGGAGGAGGAGGAGGAGGCGTTAGATGTAAAGAAAGGAAAGTAAAATAAAAATGGACTGATATTGAAGAGTAAGACGAGGAAGAGAGAGAGAGAGAGAGGAGGAAAGAAAGAAAGAAATATATATGGAAAGAAAGAAGGGAAGGAAAAATGGAGGAAGAAAGAAGAGGAATTGCGTAAAATAAGATGAGAATTACCTAAAAAATGTAGAATGGGAAAAGAATAAAAATGGGAAGGGAAAGAAAGGATGGGAAAATATGGAAGAAAGAAAAGAAAGAAGAAAGGAAGGAAGAAAAGAGAGAAACTACAAAAAGAAAAGAATATTGCCTAAAAAAACGTACTGAAGAAAAAATGAGAAAGGAGAGAAAAGAGGATACAATATGGAAGGAAGAAAAGAAAAAAAGAAAGGGAGGCAGAAAGAAGATGAATAACAGAAAGGGAAACGAAGAAGGGAAGAAGGGAAAAGAACGAAAAAA
This sequence comes from Eriocheir sinensis, assembly GCF_024679095.1. Lineage (NCBI taxonomy): Eukaryota > Metazoa > Arthropoda > Malacostraca > Decapoda > Varunidae > Eriocheir > Eriocheir sinensis. Next base: position 17,545,666 of record NC_066527.1, on the reverse strand, counting down.
TGAAAAGGGAAAGAAAAGAAGGAAAAAAATACTGAAAAGAAGGAGAAGGAAGGAAAGAGAAGATAAAATATAACAAGAGAAGATTAAAAATGAGGAGAACAGATATCTACACCAACATCAACAACAACAACAACAACAACAACATCAACAACAACAACAACATACGGACCCTCATGCATCACACTTCCCGTTTTCTACGAGCAGCAAGTCGTTTTCTTCGTTCCGGGTCAGTGGGTGGCTAAAATATTTGTTCTGCTGGCGCCTCGGAAGGAGTTGGACGAGGGGGAAGAGAAGAAGGAGGAGAAAGAAGAGGAAGAGGAAGAGAAGAAGAAGAAGGAGAAAATAAGAAGAAAATGAAAAAAAGAAAAAGAAAATGAAAAAATAGAAGTAGAAAAAGAGGACGAAGAAGAAGTAGAAGAAAAAAGTGGCGGGGTAGAGTAATGAAGAGGAAGAGGAAGAGGAAAGGATTGCAACAGGAAATGAGAAAGAGGATTGAGATAGATAGAGGGAGGGTGGAAAGAAGAAAATGCAGATGGGA
>NC_066527.1:17520128-17540128 GCF_024679095.1 Eriocheir sinensis | reverse complement strand
TTTTTTCTTTTTTCCTCCTTTTGTCTTCCCCTCCCTTCCTCTCTTTTTCTTTATTAGTTTCACGGTTTCTTCTTCTTCCTTTTATCATCTTTTGTCTTCCTTCACCTGTGTCTTTCTCTCTTTCTTCTCTTCTTTCATTTGATTTTCTTTTTTCATATTTTTTCCTTCATCTTTTCCTTCCTTTATTTGTCCTTCCCTTCCTCTCTTCCTCTGTTTATCATTTATCTTCCTTCCTCTTAATCTCATCACCCTTGCCTTCCCTAACCTGCCTTTCACTCCCTCCCTCTCTCCCTTTCTTCAATGTTTTATTATTTTCTATTTTTTTCCATCTCAATTTCTTTTTATCCTTAACTTCTCCTTCCCCCCTTTTTCCCGTCTTTTCCCTCCCTCTCTCTCCCTTTCTCCTGCGTTTTCATTTTTTCTTTTTTTTCATTTCAATTTCTTTTTTCCTAACTTCTCCTTCCACCCCTTTTCTCGTCTTTTCCTTTGTTCATTCCTCTCAGTTTCTTCTCTTCTTCCCTTTTTCTTAGTGTTTTTTTCTTCACCTTTGCCTTCTGGATTTTAAAATGAGGCAACAGAGGACTTCTCGAGGGCTGGACAAAGTTGGCCCAAGAAAAATACCTCGGAAGTTGTGGTTTGGCCGAGGAGGAAAGGCTGAAGGTGGGCCCGGGACCGAAAAGATATTAGCGAGGGAGTTTATTTCTGCTGTTTTTTTTCTTTTGGTTTTTAGTTTGTTTTGTTTTGTTGTTGTGGGTTGTTTTGTTGGTGGTGGTTGTGGTGGTGGTGTTTTTGTTTTCTTATTTTGTGGTGTTGGGTTGTTTATTTCTCCTGGTTTTTATTTTTTGTGGTTTTTGTTTTTGTTTTGTGGTTGTTGTGGGTTGTTTTGTTGGTAGTGGTGTTTTTGTTTTCTTATTTTGTGGTGTTGGGTTGTTCGTTTCTGGTATTATTTTTTAAGGTGTTTGTTTTGTTGTCCTTGTTTTCTTTTATGTGTATTTCTCCTGTTTTGATTGTTTTGTTATGCTTCCTTTTTCCTTGACATATTCATCTTTCATTTTTTCTTCATCTTTTCCTTCCTTTATTTGTCCTTTCCTTCCTCTCTTCCTCTGTTTATCCATTCATCTTCCTTCTTTTTTAATCTCATCATCCTTGCCTTCTCTAACCTGTCTTTCCCTTCCTCTCTTCCTCTGTTTATCCATTCATCTTCCTTCTTTTTAATCTCATCACCCTTGACTTCTCTAACCTGTCTTTCCCTTCCTCTCTTCCTCTGTTTATCCATTTATCTTCCTTCTTTTTTAATATCATCACCCTTGCCTTCTCTAACTTGTCTTTCCCTTGTTCTCTTCCTCTGTTTATCCATTTATCTTCCTTCTTTTTTAATCTCATCACCCTTGCTTTCTTTCACCTGTCTTTCCCTCCCTCTCTTCCTCTGTTTATCCATTTATCTTCCTTCTTTTTAATCGCATCAACCTTGCCTTCTCTAACCTATCTTTCCCTTCCTCTCTTCCTCTGCTTATCCATTCATCTTCCTTCTTTTTAATCTCATCACCCTTGCCTTCTGTAACCTGTCTTTCTCTTCCTCTCTTCCTCTTTATCCATTTATCTTCCTTCTTTTTAATCTCATCACCCTTGCCTTCTGTAACCTGTCTTTCCCTCCGTCTCTTCCTCTGTTTATTCATTCATCTTCCTTCTTTTTAATCTCATCACCCTTGCCTTCTCTAACCTGTCTTTCTCTTCGTCTCTATATCAGGCGCATCAGGGTATCTCTCTCTCCTCCCGAAATTGGCCGCTCTTTCAACCACTTCTCTTTACGCTTTCATATAGGAGCAGTGATTAACGGGCTTTTTTTTCACTGTTTTCTGTACACCATGAACTCAAAAACACACTCATAAGAACATATTTTACTTCTGTTTTGGCCTCTTGAAATAACTGATGTGAGATTCGGGCACACACATTTGGCATGGCTTTCGTGGGATTTGTGGGCATTTACAGGGGTAGTTTTTTTACCCTAGTGGAGTTTAACAAGGCTTCTGTATACCATGAACGCAAAAACACACTCATAAGAACGCATTTTACCTCTGTTTTGGCCTCGTGAAATAACTGATGTGAGATTCGGGCACACACATTTGGCATGGATTTCGTGGGAGTTGTGGGCATTTCCAGGGGTAGTTTTTTGACCCTGGTGGAGTTTAACAAGGCTTCTGTATACGATGAACTTAAAAACACACTCTTAAGAACGCATTTTACTTCTGTTTTGACCCCTAGAAATAACATGTGAGATTCGGGCACACACATTTGGCATGGCTTTCGTGGGAGTTGTGGGCATTTCCAGGGGTAGTTTTTTGACCCTGGTGGAGTTTAACAAGGTTTCTGTATACGATGAGCTTAAAAACACACTCTTAAGAACGGATTTTACCTCTGTTGTTGTTTTTTTCATTGTTTTCTTTTCTTCTTGCCTTTGAGTTGTTTTCTTTACTGTAAAAAAAAAAAAGAATACTTGCCTCGTTATTATTGTCGTGTATGTTTTGGTAATTTTGTTGTTTTTGTTTTGTTGTTGTTTTTCGTGTTCTGTGTTGCCTTTGTTCGTGTTCTTGTTCTTTTCCACTTGCTTCTATTCTCATATTTTATTTTTTACTCTTTTTCTCCTTTTTAAATCATCTTGTGTTCATCATTATTTTCGTCATCCTAGTTCCTTTATTATTATTATTATTATTATTATTATTATTATTATTATTATTATTATTATTATTATTATTATTATTATTATTATTATTATTATTATTATTATTATTATTATTATTATTATTATTTTATTATTTTTTTCGTCTTCTACTTCGTCTTTTTCCTCGTCCTCCTCCTCCTCCTCCTCCTCCTCCTCCTCCTCCTCCTCTTCTGCAGCAGTCAGCTTCATTATATGCTAACAGACTTGATGTTGCCTGCTCTTCCATTTTTCCTCCTCCTCCTCCTCCTCCCGTCGTGTGAGGTAAGAAGGCGCTTAACTTTCTCCCTTTTTGTTAATTTCTCAAAGGCTGAGAGAGAACTTGTGGCGACTCTCTCTCTCTCTCTCTCTCTCTCTCTCTCTCTCTCTCTCTCTCTCTCTTCCCCCCCTCCCCCCTCGCTGGATGTGGAGGCCTTTCAAAAGTTTAGTATTGGCAGCTTGTGTGTGTGTGTGTGTGTGTGTGTGTGTGTGTGTGTGTGTGTGTGTGTGTGTGTGTGTGTATATATATTTCATTTTTTTTATTTGTGTATTTTTCTTATTTTTTGAGTAACATTTATTAAGTTTTGAATCCTCACTGTCTCATAATTGTCGATGTCTCATTTTTTTTTTGCTGCAGTTCCATTATTTGTTCTAATTTATTCTATTTTATTCTATTATTTTTATTTTACTCTATTTCTTTTTTTTCTTGCTTATTTTATTTTCTGTCTTTATCGCTTACATTACTCCAGTATATAGGTTAATTATTACCTCTGTCTAGCTATAAAAAAGAATATGTATTTGCTCTCTCTCTCTCTCTCTCTCTCTCTCTCTCTCTCTCTCTCTCTCTCTCACGGGGCGTGTTAATACCCTAGACAGACATTCCTTCGGGGCAAAAGAGAGAGAGAGAGAGAGAGAGAGAGAGAGAGAGAGAGAGCAAATAGTGACCTCCAACGGTACCCTAGACCACCATGACGCCCTGGTCGTGCGGGAGGCGAACAGACTCAACACATTTGAAAAAAAATTGAAGATCAAGACAAACATAGACAAGTTCGCTGTGGTCGCACTCGGAAGGACAACAATATATGCCCTACAAATACAAGGTAACACCATATCCCACCAAAAACAATGCAAAATATTAGGCCACAGTGACATCCACCGGCCTGATCGTTAAACACGTCAACGACAAAACCATGAAAGTTAAAACAGCCCTCACATCACTAAACAGATTCTGGCACTTTACAGAACGGCTCAAACTTTATTTAGTTAAGACAATGATACTTCCTATACTAGAGTACTTACCCACTCCGACACACATGGTCTCCCACACCAAGATGTTACAACTACAAAGGCTGCAGAACAAACCGCTGAGATTTGCCACCGGACAGAAATACCCGTACACGGAAAACACAGCGGCACAACACCGCAGACTCGGAGTACAACTAGTCAGCACAAGGCTACGGGAGGCGGCCGGAAAGATATGGGAGAAGCTAGACCAGCAAGACGACGTGAACTACACCCACGTCAAGGAGCTTGACGGCAGCACGAACTTGGTCCACCCCTGGTTTCCGCGCAGCTTGAAGTCACTACGAGAACAACCGCCCACACATCACTTCACACAAGTGACGCCATAGCTTAGCTTAGCTCTCTACACACAAACAATCCAAACACACAAACCCCAGCACGCCGGGGGTATACAAATAAGGTGCCCGATAAACAATAACTACACCAGAACAACTAACGAACCTACACCATACAACTGTACACTCCTACTGTCTTTCCTACTCCCCACCTGTACCTCACTACTAACCCACTTCCTCTTCGTACTATACCCTTGATTAAAAAAAAAAAAAAAAAGAGAGAAAGAGAGAGAGAGAGAGAGAGAGAGAGAGAGAGAGAGAGAGAGAGGGGGGGGGGTAGCCTCTCTCTCTTTCTCTCCTCCTCTTACCTGAGCAACCTTCCTACCTGCTGATTAATTATTTTCTGCCCCACAGGTGACTTGCCTTATGCCTTACATCGCCCCTTCTCCTCTTTCTCCTTCTCCTTCTCTCCCTTCCAGGTGTTGGTGAGTACCCTTCTTGCTCTTTTTGTTGTTTGTTTTTTGTTGCTGTAGATTCCAGTGTGTGTGTACGTTTGTGTGTATTATATTTCGTCCTATGGCTTGGGTAGGCTTTCTTGATTGGGAGGAGGGGGAGTAGTAGTAGAAGTAGTAGTAGTAGTAGTAGTAGTAGTAGTAGTAGCCCTTTGTGTCGCAGGCAAGTGTTTATAGTGGCGCCATTTTGCTTGGTTCATGCTGCCCCCCAGAGCTCATCTTTGATCCTGTCTTTAAGAGAGAGAACCAACATTCTGGGTTGCTAGGGGGTCGTCAGGACAGCATGTGGGTAGTCTGTGGCCACTCGACGGTGACTGAAATATCCCAACTCTTTCGGCGGGCAGGACTCGAACTTGTGTCTTCTTGTACGCGGCGCAGGCACGCTAACCACTCAGCCACCGCCGTGTGTGTGTGTGTGTGTGTGTGTGTGTGTGTGTGTGTGTGTGTGTGTGTATGAAGTAAGGGAATAGAGGAAGGTGCAGATTAAAAAGAGAATGAATAGAAAGAAACTAGAGGAAGAGAAAAGAGAGGAAATAATGAGAAAAATGAAAGGAAAGTGTGATAGAAGCATTGGTAGAAAGTAGAAAGTGAGAAGGGAACGAGAAGGAAAAGAACGTAAAACACGAAAATGTACGAGGAGGAAAAGAATGCGTGGAGAGACAGGAAGAAAAAACAGGTAAAGGAACACAAACAATAAAAGTGAAGCCAAACTAAGAAAAGAGGATTAGTCGACCACACACTTCACAGTCTTCATTAACCACAAGTGTCTTATATAACCTCACCTTTTAATGATGTACGAGGAAAAGAATAGGAGTCGCAGAAAATCTAAGGAGAAATACCAAGGCCATGGACAGAAAAAAAATACTTGTACACTCTTGCAATTTAAATAGAGAATGGATCGTTGAAGGGAGAACCAATTTAATCTCCTGGGTGCTTCTGGAAGGCGGAAAAAGTAGAGCGCAGGGAAAGGTTACGAGATCCAGTACCGAGGAGAAAAAAGGGGATGACAGAGTTAATATTATAGGGCAGATTCTTTATTATTTCGTCTCCCAAGTACACACACATTTGACATGGCGTTGTGGGCATTTCCAGGGGTAGTTTTGTGACCCTGGTGGGAGTTTGACAAGACTTCTGTACCGAGGAGAAATAAGGAGATGAAAGAGTAGGATTTTAGGGCATATTCTTAAACATTTTTCGTCACCCAAGCACACACATTTGACACGGCTTTCCAGGGGAGTTGTGGGCATTTCCAGGGTTAGTTTTGTGACCCTGGTGGGAGTTTGACAAGGCTTCTGTACCGAGGAGAAATAAGGAGATGAAAGAGCTAGGATTTTAGGGCATATTTTTAGAACATTTCGTCGTCCAAGTACACACACACATCTGACATGGCTTTCGTAGGAGTGTTGGGCATTTCCAGGGGTAATTTTTTTTTACCCTGGTGGGAGTTTAACAAGGCTTCTGTACTGAGGAAAAAAAGGGGATGAAAGAGTTAAGGTTCCAGAGTATATTCTTAAAAAATATTTCGTCACCCAAGCAAGCGCACACACATTTGGCATGGCTTTCGTAGGAGCTGTGGGCATTTCCAGGGGTAGTTTTTTTTACCCTGGTGGAGTTTAACAAGGCTTCTGTATACCATGAACTCTGAAAATAACACTCATAAGAACGCATTTCACCTCTGTTTTGGCCTTTAAAAATAACTGATGTGAGATTCGGGCACACACTTTTGGCATGGCTTTTATGGGAGTTGTGGGCATTTCCAGGGGTAGTTTTTTGACCCTGGTGGAGTTTGACAAGGCTGTTTCTGTACCATGAACTCTAAAAATGCATTATTAAGAACGCATTTTACAAATACCACCACTACCACCACCACCACCACTACTACTACTACCACTACTAATACTACCACCACCAGCACCACCACTACTACTACCACTACTACTACTACTGCTACTACTACTACCACCACCACCACCACCACCACTACTACTACTACTACTACCACCACCACCACCACTACTACTACTACTACTACTACTACTACTACCATCACTCCTCCTCCTCCTCTTCTTCTTCCTCTTCCTCTTCCTCCTCCTCTCTCACACAAAAGCCATCAGCAGCGCAACCACATGAGCAAGAAAAACAAACAAACAAAAAAAGAAATAAAGAAAGCGACACCACCCATGCACAGATTCCAGTTTTAAATAGGAGTGAAAGAAAACAAGGAAAAAACAAACAAACCAGTGAGCAAATAAACAAACAAACAAAACAAAAAACAAGGCAAACCGTGATAGTCGTGTACTGCTGGGTCCCTCGTTTTCTTTTCTTACTTCCCATTTTCTTTTTTTTTGGGGGGGTCTGTTTTGTTTTTGTTTGTTTTGCTATTTTTGTTTGATCCGCTGATAGACTTATTGATGGATTTGCTTTTTGTTTGTTTACTGAGAGAGAGAGAGAGAGAGAGAGAGAGAGAGAGAGAGAGAGAGAGAGAGAGAGAGAGAGAGAGAGAGAGAGAGAGAGAGAGAGAAAAGAAAAAAGAAAGAAATGGTATAGCGAAATCAACAAAACAAAGAAAATCAACAATATTCAGAATAGAAAATAAAATGTGAGAAAGAGAAAAAAAGAGATAAAAAGATCAACAGATAGATAATCAAAATAACAATGAAAGAAAGGAAGACAAAAAAAGGAAAGAAAGGAAGAAAGAAAGAGTAGCAAAATTAACAAAAATATAATCAACTAGGCATAGGACCGCCCGCTGCCAACACCCTCTGGCCGGAGTGCTCAAAATGTGAAAATTATGAAATTAAGTCTTGGGTGAGGTCCTGCCCTGTTTCACCTCTCAAAACTCGTGCCCGTTTTATTTTTGACCTCGGTGACCTTGACCTTTGACCTTTGACCTTGAAAATCGAACTTGTCCTGCGTGGGGCCATTAGTAGTCCGCCTGTGAAGTTTCAACATCCTAGCTGTAATGGTTCAAAAGTTATCGCGTTACAGAAAAAAAATACACAGCTGATATTTCACAAACAATATCTCGAATTACAATAAAAAAACGAAAAAGAGATAGACAGAAAAATAGAAAAAAAACAGAAGAAAGAAAGAAACAAAGAAACAAGTTAACGTAAATATAATGGCAAGAGATAAAGTTACAAAAGATCCATCAGAGAGAGAGAGAGAGAGAGAGAGAGAGAGAGAGAGAGAGAGAGAGAGAGAGAGAGAGAGAACAATAGTGCTTTATCACCCCACCAATCACTATCATTGCCTCGTTTTCTGTGAGGCGAAGAAAACGGGAAGATGCGCTTATTAGTTTTCTCTTTTATTTCCTCGCAAGTTTGGAAGAAGATGGAAAGGGAAAGAAAACGAGAAGGGAGGACTGAGGTGAAGCAAAAGGAAAGAGAAAGGAAAGGGGAAATGGAAAAGGAAAGGAAGGAAAAGTAGATAAATATTAGAAGATGAAGGGAATTGAGAACGGGGAACTAAGAAAATGTAAAGGGAAAGATTAGGGGAAAAGGGAAAGGGTAAGGGAAACGGGGGAGTATATGAAGAGAAACGAGAAGGAAAAGTAGATAAACATTAGAAAGGAAGGAGAAGGAGAAGGGGAGACTGAGGAAAGGTAAAGGGAAAAAGAAGAGGAAGGAAAGGGGAAAAGGAAACTGAGAGAGGAGTAGGAAAAAATAGGAACGAAGATGAAAAGAAGATGTATAATAAAAAGGAAGGAAAATGAGACGGGGGAACTAAGGAAATGTAGAAGAAGAGAAAGGAAAGGACGAAGGAGAGGAAAATAAGAGAAAGATTAGAGGGAAAAAATAAAGAAATACGAGTACGAACATTTAGAAAGAAAAGAAAGAAGAAAAGAGAGAAATAATGGAAAAATAACAGAAGGAGATGGAAAGACATGGGAAAGGAGAAACTATGAATAAAGAAGAAAGAGATAAACTTCAGAAAAAAGAAGGAAATAAAAGTAGTAGAGGCAGGTAGATGGAAGATTAAACAAAGTGAAAGAAAAAATGAAAGGAGGACAAAGGAAACGAAAAGTGAGTTTGGCAATAAAGGAAAAGATAATTAGATAACAGGTAATGTATGAATGGAAGAAAATATATGAAAAATTGAAAGGGGCGTGAAAATAAAGTGAAAATTGGACAAGGAAAATCAAAGAAAAAAAGAAAATTATGACATTCCTTTATATAGAGTTAGAAAAGTAAATAGGAAGATAGACAAATAGATAGATAGATAGGCTGATTGACTGACTGATAGATAAAAAGAGAAAAAGTAAGAGACCAACATCACTTTTTTTCTCCTCTACTTCATTCCTTATTGTGTATTATCACACTCTCCTCTTATTCCCGTATTCTCCTTTCCCTTATTCTCCTTTTTCCTCCATTTCCTATTTTTTCCCTCCGGCACCTCTCTCCCTCACAGCTGATGAGAGAAAAAAAAAGAGAAAAACGGGAAACCAATTTGGACTAGAAGCGGATTTGGTCTTTTTTTATTGTGTGTGTGTGTGTGTGTGTGTGTGTGTGTGTGTGTGTGTGTGTGTGTGTATCGCTTTCATAGTGATTTGTTATCTGTTTTATTTGCGTGTGTGTGTGTGTGTGTGTGTGTGTGTGTGTGTGTGTGTGTGTGTGTGTGTGTGTGTGTGTGTGTGTATGTATCGCTTTCATAGGGATTTGTTATCTGTTTTATGTGCGTGTGTGTGTGTGTGTGTGTGTGTGTGTGTGTGTGTGTGTGTGTGTGTGTGTGTGTGTGTGTGTATCGCTTTCATTTAGTCGTTTTAATGTTTTTTTAGTGTTTGTTCTGTTTCTGTTTTTGTGTGTGTTTCTCTCGTTAAGGGGTGTATGCAAGCTGTGTGTTTTTTTATATAATATTCTTAGTTTTCCTCTAATGGTTTTATTAAATGATGTATTGCTTTCTGTGTTACTGTTTGTGTTGTAGTACTGCTTCTCGTTTGTCTGCCGTGTGTTGTGATGCGTTTAATCTCCAGTGTTTTTCCGTGTACCTTTTTTTCTTCCTTAATCTGTCTCTTAAAAAAATATGTATTGCTTTCTGTTTTAGTGTTTGTGTTGTAGTACTGCTTTACCCTCCCGTTTGTCTGCCGTGTGTTGCAATGGGCTTATTCTGTAGTGTTTTTCTGTGTATCTTTTTCCCTCTCAATCTGTCTCAAAAAAAAAAAAACATCATAGGATTAGTGAGGATTACAAAATGAACAGGAAATTGTGCTCCAGTGGGATTATGTATGATGGCGAAAGGGAATGCGGGTAAAAATGAAATTAAAAAAGAAAGAATTAGTAGTGGGAAGGAAGAAATATGGAAAGAAATTGAGGAAGAGAAATAATGAAAAATAGAGCTAGGAAGCATTAGGGAGAAGGAAAAAGCAAATCTCGGGAAAATAAATGAAAAAAATAGAAAAAAGAAAGAAAAAATCAAAGAGAGGAGGAAAAATATGAAATAACGAAAAGGAAAATTAAAAATACTTGCAAAAACGAATATAAAACCTATAGCAAGTGAAGAAAAGAAGAAACACAAACCAAAAAAAAAAAAGAAAACAGTACGTGGGAACTAAACACAGCACTTCAAAATCGAAAGAAAGAAATCGAAATCGAAAATGTAAATAAAACAATGAAATAAAGAGAAGCAAATAGAAAAAAAAATTGAGAGATAATATAAAACCTACAGACTGAAAAAAAATAAGAAAAAAATAAATAAAAAGAAAAAGATTACGTGGGAACTAAAAACAGCACTTCAAAATCGACGAAATGAAAAAAAAAAAATCATTCGTCCTTGCTTTCATATTTATTTTCCATCGGTTTCTTTTTTTTCCGTCCCGTGAAGATAAAAAAAGAGAAAGCGATTAAATACCAAGAAAAAAAATAAAAACGTTAATAAATGCCGAAGTGTGTGTGTGTGTGTGTGTGTGTGTGTCTCATTACGTATCGTTCATTAGTACAACGCTAATGAAAAAAAACTCGTGAAAAAAAAATAAAAAACGACGATAGGAAGCTCTTTATTAATGTGCGTTTGTTTGTTTGTGTGTGTATGTTTGTGTGTGTGTGTGTGTGTGTGTGTGTGTGTGTGTGTTACTTTGTAAACACACACACACACACACACACACACACACACACACACACACATCAGGTCAAGCTGCAGGAAAAAGGATAAAAAAGGCGAAATACGAGAAATAATAAAATAAAAACGGAGAAGGAGTAGAAAGAGAACTAGGTGGAGGGGAAGAAGAAAGATGAGGAGTTCCAGGAAGAGGAAGAAAAGCAGAAAAGTGGAGGAGAAGAATCAGGAGGAATAAGAGGAGGAAGAAAGAAGTAGGAGGAAAAAGAGGTAGTGGGAGAGAGGAAAAAGATGGAGGAGACGTTTGATTAATATAAGCAGGATTAAGAAGAAAAGGAGGAGGAGGAGGAGGAGGAGGAGGAGGAGGAGGAGGAGGAGGAAGAAGAGGAAAAACATGGAAACATGGAAACATGGACTAGCAGGCAGCAGAAAGCCTGTTGGCTCATTACTAGGTTGCCTGCGTTCAGTGATTTAATCAATCCGTTTGCCATAGGAGTGGCTTGCATGGAAGGATTAAAGCACTTGTGTACCTACTCTTGGGAACGTTCAGTTCACACCCGTTGCAGCAAAGTGGCGATCAATGCGTTTCTTGAAGGAGTTGATGGTCTCTGCGCTAACCACTTCTGAAGGAAGGCTGTTCCAGTGGCGAACAACTCTATTTGAGAAATAACTCCTGCCGATGTCGGTATTGCATCGCTTTGCTTGAATTGTTTTTCCGTTGTTTCTTGTTCTCAGGTTAGTTTGTAGCGTGAAGAGTTTGGAGTGATCAACGTTGCTGAGCTTGTTCAGGTACTTAAAGACTTGTATCATGTCTCCCCGCAGTCGTCTCTTTTCCAACGTGAAGAGGTTGAGTCGCTCGAGTCGTTCTTCATAGGGTTTCGTCCTCAGTGATGGTATCATCTTCGTGGCGCGGCGCTGTACTCTCTCAAGTAATTCAATGTCTTTCCTGTAATTAGGAGACCAGAATTGCACGGCGTATTCCAGGTGGGGCCTTACCAGCGAATTATACAAGGATAACATAACTCCCGGCGTCTTGTATTCGAAGTTCCTCGATATGAACCCAAGCATTGTATTGGCTTTCTTACAGGCGGACTTGCAGTGTTTTGTTTGTTTCAAGTCACTGCTGATGGTGACCCCGAGGTCTCTTTCCTCTTGCACAACATGTAGTGGGAGGAGGAGGAGGAGGAGGAGGAGGAGGAGGAAGAAGAAGAAGAGGAGGAGGAGGAAGAGGAGGAGGAGGAGGAGGAGGCCATCTACGGTAACCAATTAATTAATAACACAATTCTAAGGGACTTCTCTCCTTCAATGGACGTCTAATCTCTTCTTCCCTCCATTTATTTTCCTCCTTTCTTTACCTCCCTTCCTCCCTTCCCTCCCTCCCTTCCACTCTTTCTTCTCCCTTTATTCATTCCTTCATTCGTCTTTCCTTTCTTCCCTGACTTTTTCTCCTTCTTCCCTCCCTTCTTTCCTCCCTCCCTGCCTTCTGTTCACTCTTTTATCTCCTTTCCTTCCTTTCTTCATTCTTCTTTCCCTCCCTTCTTCTTCCCTCCTTCTCTTGCTTCCTTCTTTCCTACCTCTTCCTCCCTCCTTCCCTCCCTCACTTCCTTCATCCTCTCTGCTTTTCTTCTGTTCTGTTTAATTCCTCTTCCTTTCTTCACTACTTCTTCCTTCTCCTTCTCCTCTTCCTCTTCCTCCTCCTCTTCTTCATATCATCACCCTGTTCCTTCTTCATATCAGTTAATTTCGAGTCCTATTCTCTCTCTCTCTCTCTCTCTCTCTCTCTCTCTCTCTCTCTCTCTCTCTCTCTCTCTCTCTCTCTCTCTCTCTCTCTCTCTCTCTCTCTCTCTCTCTATCTCTCTCTCTCTCTCTCTCTCTCTCTCGTATCGATGTCACGCTTTTTTATTTCTTTTTTACATTCTCCATCCAACCATAATCTCTCTCTCTCTCTCTCTCTCTCTCTCTCTCTCTCTCTCTCTCTCTCTCTCTCTCTCTCTCTCTCTCTCTCTCTTTATATATTGTTCGGAGTGTTTCGGTTCAGTGTTTCGAGTAAATGTTTCATGTGTTTCAGTGTGTCGCAGTGGTCGGGATTAAAGCGAAAAAAAATAAAAGTTTGAGAATATTCTACTTTTGTTTCGTTTTTATTTATTTTTTTTATCTCTATTTTTATTTTATTTTATTCGAAGTGGGTTTGCGGTGTAAGTTCCTGTTGTTGTTTTTGTTGTTGTTGCTGTTTTTTAAGTGGTTAATTTTTTCCCTCTCTTTTGAAGTATATATTTGTACATGTGTTTTTATTTTATTTTATTTTATTATTTTTTATTTCTTTTGTTCTCATATGGACCAAAAAAAATACATATTCGGTTCCAGTTCTATATTTATCATCTCTATCATCTATATTTTTGTCAGTGTGTGTGTGTGTGTGTGTGTGTGTGTGTGTGTGTGTGTGTGTGTGTGTGTGTTCTCCTCTGGCTGTATATATGATTCTCTCTCTCTCTCTCTCTCTCTCTCTCTCTCTCTCTCTCTCTCTCTCTTTATTTTCCTGTTCGTGCCAATAACTTACTTCTTATTCCTTACTTTCTCTTATTTTTCTTTCTTCCTGTTTCGTTTGATTCTTGTTTATGCCCTCTTCCTCTCTTCCTGTTTTCCTTCCCTTCTTTCTTCCCTTTTCCAATTTTCTTCCATTTTTACAATCCTTCTTTTCCTCAATTCTCTTAAAATCTTTCCTTTTGTTTTGGTGTTTTGCTTAGATTAGTTTTTTTCCCTTCGTTATATCTTTTGTTTCTTTTTCTTCCTTCCTTCCGTCCTTCCTTTCTTCCTTCCTTTTTTCTTCCTTTCTTCCTTCCTTACATCCTTCCTTCTTTCCTTCATCTACATCCTTTCTCTCATCCTTCCTTCCTTCCTTTTATTTTCTTGTAGTTCTTCCTCTTTCCTCCCCCTTCAACCTCACCCCTACACTCCTTCCTTCCTTATTCCTTCCTTCCTTCCTTCCTTCCTTCATTTACTTATTCACTCACCTCTTCTCCAATTCTTTCACCCTTTCTATCTTTTTCTTTTCTTATATACATTCTTTCCTTCATCCACGATATAATGACCCGTACACACACACACACACACACACACACACACACACACACACAAACACACAAACACAAACACAAACACACACACACACACACACACACACACACACACATACAGAAGGAAGACAGACAAACGTAAACACATCCTTTCCTCCCCCCCCCAAAAAAAAAAAAATAATAATCCTCTACATATTTTTTTTTCTCTTCGTCTGTTTTCGTCCTTGGCCGCTTATCACGTTGTTGAAGAGCGGCGTCACGTGCAGCGCAGACGAGGACGAGCGAAACTTTAAGTGAATGTTCGAATTTTTACATATTTTACTTATATCCCTTTCCGTGTCCCTCTCCGTCCTTGCTTCAGAGTGAGATAGATAGATAGATAGGTAGATAAATAGATAGATAACAAATAAAAGGAATTAATGAAGGAAAACAATAAGGGAGATAGGAAGACAGAGAAAAAGAAAAAGAAAACTAGATAAATGGATGAAAGGAAGAATTAATGAAAGAAAGAAAGATAAGAAAGAAAAAAGAGAGAAATAAAGAAAGAAAAATAGATGCATAGATAAACAGATAGATAGACTGATTGAAAGATAACAAAAAAAAAAGAGAGAAAGAAAAAGACAAAAAAAAAGAGAGATAGATGGAAGAAAGAAAGAATTAATGAAAGAAAGAAAGAAAGAAAGAAAGAAAGAAAGAAAGAAAGAAAGAAAAATTGAGATACATAGATAGACAGATAGATAGACTGATTGAAGGATAGCAAAAAAGAGAGGAAAAAAAGACAAAAAAGAGAAAGGAAGAAGGAAAAAAAGAAAATTGTAGATAGATAGATAAATAAATAGATAAGTAGATAGATAGACTGATAGACCTAAAGATAGATAGTTAGAAAGAGACCAATGGAATATGATTATGATGAGAAAAATAGCAACAATACTACTACTACTACTACTACTACTACTACTACTACTACTAATAATAATAATGATAATGGGAAACATCTAACAACAAACAAACAAACAAACAACAACAAACACACAAACAAACACACACACCAAGCAAGGAATTCAGTACAGACTTTAATACATTTCATACCCGAACCCGGCGAAAGGATAAACAGAGGAAATAAAATGACAAACGAGGAAGCAGAGAGAGAGAATTGATAATAAAATAATAATAACAAGCACGCGGAGAGATGAAAGCGATATGAATGATGAAACAATAATAAAGAGAGAGAGAGAGAGAGAGAGAGAGAGAGAGAGAGAGAGAGAGAGAGAGAGACAGATACATATAAATACAAATTAAGTGAGAGTAACGGAAATGAGAAGAAATACAGAGAGAGAGAGAGAGAGAGAGAGAGAGAGAGAGAGAGAGAGAGAGAGAGATAAGAAAAATGGTAATTAAAAAGAGGAGGAGGAGGAGGAGGAGGAGGATGAGGAATTAATGGTGAGAAACTGTAAATGAGAGAACAAGAATGAGAATAAAATGGAGGAGGAGGAGGAGGAGGAGGAGGAGGAAGAAGAGGTATATTAAAAGAGAGTAAAGAAATAGTAGATGAAGATGAGAGACTGCATGAATAAGAGGAGAAAGAGGAAACAGAGAAAGAGGAGAAGGAAGAGGAAGAGGAGGAGGAGGAGGAGGAGGAGGAGGAGGAGGAGTTTTTGGGCAGTGATCCAGATGGAGGAAAGAGGAAAGAGGACAGATGGATGGCCTCGGAGGAACCTGGCTGCGAGCTCCTCTTCCTCTTCCTCTTCCTCTTCCTCCTCCTCTTTATCCTTCACTTCCTCCTCCTTTTGTTCCTCTTCTCTGCTCATCTTTCTAGCAGTTCTTCTTTCCTCTTGTTTGTTTCTCTCTCTTTATCTTTTTCCTTCTTCCTCTTCATTATCATAATTTTTATTTTTCCTCTTCTTTTCCTTCTCCTCCTCTTTTTTTCCGTGTTCTTTTTATTTATTTTCTACTCCTTCTTTCTCCTCCTCCTCTTCCTCTTCTTCCTTCTCCTTCTCTATTGCTATTTCCTCCTCTTTCTCCTCTTCCTTCGCATCCTTTCTTCCTCCTCCTCTTCTCCCTTTATCTTCATTCCTCCAATTATTCCTTTTCTTCCTTTCTTATCTTCTATTATTTTTTTTCCTCCTGTCTCCATCTTTCCTCTTCTCATTTCCTGTCTGTTCTTTCTTTTTTTTTCTTTCCTCCAAGTCTCTTACCCTCATTTCCCTGTCTATTCTCTCCTACTTTCCTCCCTTCCTCCCTCCCCTCCTACTCTCCCTCCCCTCCTTCCTTTCTCTCTCCCTCCTCCATCTCCTCCTTCCTTCCTTCCTTCCTTGGTTCTCTAAGCATACAATAATTTAGGTTTTTCTCTCCTTCTGTTTATCTTTATTCTTTTCTTCTCTTTGTCTTCTTATTCCATTTGTTTTTTCTTCCTTCCTTTTTTTTCTTTCTCCTCCTTTTACTCTCTCTCCTTTGCATTCCCTTTTCGCGTGCTACTTATTTTTCTTCTTCTTTCTTCTCTTTCTTTTCTCATATGTTCTATCTTTATCATTTTTCGCATAATTTCTTTCACCCCTTTTTCATCCACCTTCATTTTCCTCATCATCTTCTTCTTTCCTCTCTTCTATCATTTATTACCTTTCTTTCTTCTCTTACTTCTGGTCTAACTTTTTCTTATACCTCCTCTTATTATTATTATTATCTCCTACTTTTTATTATCTATATTTTCCCATTTCCCTTCTGCCTTCTATCTTCTATTCTTTCCCTTCTATCTATAAAAAAAAACTTTTCTTATAATTTTACTTTTCCTATTCCTCTCATTCCTTTCCCCATCTCCTTCCATTTCACTACTTTTTCCTCCTCCATATCTTCCTATTCCTCCACCTTCTCCTCCTCCTCCTCTCATTCCTCCCTTCTGCCTTTTATCTTCTATTCTTTCCCTTCTATCTATAAAAAAGCTTTTCTTCTAATTTTACTTCTCCTATTCCTCTCATTTTTTTCTCCATCTCTATTTCAACTCCCTTTTCCTCCTCCATCTCTTTCTATTCCTATTTCTCCACCTTCTCCTCCTCCTCCTCTCATTCCTCCAATCCATTCATCTCCTTTCATTCCATTCCTTTTTCCTCCTCATCCAACTCATATTCCTTCTCCTCGTTCTCCTCCTCCTTCTCCTTCTCTTCCCACTAATCCTCCTCCGCTTACTGGTCAGAATAAGGGAGAGAATTGGCTATAGAGTCTTTAATTTCTGATGAATAAAGAGGAGGTTCCAGAGGAGGATCGTATTGGCCAAAAGGAGATCTGTGAGGGCAGGTAACTAGCCAGACAGGTAGGAGGTCAGGTTGATAGGTAGGGATGAATGTAAACAGGTAGGTAAGTGGGTGAGTTATTTAAAGGCAGAGGTTCAGGGATGGAGGTTGAGATGTGAGGTTGTAGTGTGTTTTGGTAGTTAGTTTGGTAGGTAGGAATGTAAGCTGGAAGGAGGAGGAGGAGGAGAAGGAGGAAACGAGATGAAGAGGAGGAAAAGGAGAAGTTGGAGAATGAAAACGCAGATGAAAAGGACTAGAAAGAACAGGAGATAGAGAGGGAGGAAAAAGATTGGAGTGGAAGATAATGAGGAAGGAGGAGGAGGAGGAGGAGGAAACGAGATGAAGAGGAGGAAAAGGAGAAGGTGAAGGAGAAAGAAAACTCAGATGAAGAGGACAAGAAAGAACAGGAGATAGAAAAGGAGGATAAAGATTGGAGTGGAAGATGATTAGTAAGCTGGAAGGAGGAGGAGGAGGAGGAAGAAACGAGATGGAAGAGGAGGAAAAGAAGATGGAAGAGGAAGAAAACTCAGATGAAGAGGACAAGAAAGAACAGGAGATAGAGAAGGAGGAAAAAAATTGGAATGGAAGATATAAGAGGAAAGACTGAGAGGAGTAGAAGAAGTAAGATCAGAAGAAGAAGGAAGAAGAGAACTAAGAGGAGGAAACGTAGGAGAGATGGAAAATAATAATAATAGGTGTAATGTGGAAGAACGAAGGATAGAAATGTTTGAAGGGGATGATAAGAGAAAAGAAAGGAGAAAGAGGAGAAAGGGAGGCGAAGGTAAAAAAAAAGGAAAAGAAATAAAAGTAAGAAGAATGACAAATAGGAAAAGAAAGGAGAGAGGAAAGGGAAGAGTAAAAAGGGATAGAGACAGAATATGACGCGTGAATTAATGAATAAAAAAGGAACACAGAACAGAAATATGAGTAGAAAGACAAGGAATAAATTATAGAAAATAGAAAAATGAAAGGTAGAAGGTTAGGTAGTCAAGGGAGGGAATAGGCTCATGGGTAGATTAATTATGGGAAAGGTGAGTAAAGGTAAGGAGGAAAAAGGGAACAGTATTATCTAACAGGTAGGTAGGAAGGTAAGCTGGATGAGAGAGAGGTAAATGGTTAGGTAGGCAAGGGAGTGAATAGGCCTATGGGAAATTGATTATGGGAAAGGTGAGTGGAGGTAAAGAGAAAATAGGGAATAATATTATGTAACAGGTAGGTAGGAAGACAAGCTGTAGGGTTGGAAGGTGGGTGATTAGGTAGGCAAGGGAGTGAACAGGTAGATTAATTACGGGAAAGGTGAATATGGAGATAAAGATATAAAAAGGGAACAATATTATCTAACAGGTAGGTAGGAAGGTAGACTGGATGGTAGATGATTAGGTAGGTGAGGGAGTGAATAGGCCCATGGGTAGATTAATTATGGGAAAGGTGAATTTGAAGGTAAGGAGGAATAACGGGGTAACATTGTCTAACCGGTAGGAAGGTAGGAAGGTGAATGGTTAGGCAGGTAAGGGAATGAACAGGCCCATGGGTAGATTAATTATGGGAAAGGTGAATTTGAAGGTAAGGAGGAATAACGGGGTAACATTGTCTAACCGGTAGGAAGGTAAAGGGTTAGGTAGGCAAGGGAGGTAGCAGACCCATGGGTAGATTAATTATGGGAAAGGTGAGTGAAGGTATAAAAGAAGGGAACAGTATTAACAGGTAGGTAGGAAGGTAGGCTGGATGAGAGAAAGGTAAAGGGTTGGGTAGGCAAGGGAGCTAATAGGCCGCTGGGTAGATCAATTATGGGAAAGGTGAGTGAAAGTTAAGACAAATATGGGAACGGCATTATCCAGCACAGTGACCTCTTTCTTCGATGTTTCTTGCTCTATAGTTTTTTTGTGTACTTAGTAAACATCATATATGCTGCCTCGAATTAGGACACACTATGAAACAAAATCAACTTACTATTTTGTTGATTTTCACTCTCAAGCTGCTGGCTGTTATGATTTTGATATAGACACACTTGACATTACCTTACTAACCCAAGCAGTCACCATAGTTGGGTACTCAGTAAATTCATATATGCTTCCTTGGTGGTGTGACTTACTATATAACAAAGTGAGTTTCTTTATATTGTTTTTTTTTCTATATGTAATACGTTTGGAAGATACACTTAATCTTACCTTACTAACCCAAGCAGTCACCATATTTGTGAACTCAGTAAATTCATATATGCTTCCGTGGTGTGTGACTTACTGTATATCAAAGTGAGTTTCTTCTTAACTGTTTTTCTATAAGTCTTACGTTTGGAAGATACACTTAACTTGACCTAACTATAACCCAAGCAGTCACCATATTTGCGTACTCAGTAAATTAATATATGCTTCTTTGTTAGTGTGACTTACTATATAACAAAGTGAGTTTCTATTTTTTTCCTATAAGTCATACGTTTGGAAGATACACTTACCTTGCTCTAACAATAACCCAAAGAGTCACCATATTTGAGTACTCAGTAAATGCGTATATTCTCCTTAGGTAATGTGACTTCCTATATAACAAAGTGAGGATTAGCCAACAACCCCGAATGCCCATGTGAAGAAGTGCAAACTATGAACCACTTACTCCAGGAATGTCCAACGGGGCCTCACTGCACCGACCAAGATCTTAGGTGAAAAAAGTGAGGATTAGCCAACAACCCCAAATGCCCATGTGGAGAAGTGCAAACTATGAACCACCTACTCCAGGAATGCCCAATGGGGCCTCACTGCACCGACCAAGATCTTAGGGATGCAAGTGAAAATGCCACCCAATGGGTACGTTGT
>NC_066527.1:17510128-17515128 GCF_024679095.1 Eriocheir sinensis | reverse complement strand
TAAATACCTGTTTCCTGAGTCTAGAGAGCCATTTGAAGTATTGACATCGACAGGAAGTTATTATCTTAAACCGAGTCGTCCGCCACTGAAACAATCTTCCTGCAAAAACAGTTAGTACGAAAACCAATAATATGGAAGAGAGAGAGAGAGAGAGAGAGAGAGAGAGAGAGAGAGAGAGAGAGAGAGAAAATCGCTTTGCCAGTTACCTTGTTGTTACTGAAGTGAATTGAACGTTTCCTTAAGTGATTTAGCCTTCTCTTTGGTCATTGAAATAAATTTACTGTTAACATTTTCACTTCATTTCATTTCATACTATAACTTTTTTCTGCTTTCCCTTCCCATCCTTACCATCTTTCCCTCTCTTTTATCTCCCCTTCTCCTCCCTCTCTCTCACTTTTTTCCTTTCTCTCTCCCCTCCCCCACTCTCACTGCAGGCCTCCCCCTCTCTTTCCATTATCTCTCTATCCCTTTCCTCCTCTTCATTCTCTCGTCTACCATTCTTTCTTCTCTCTATTTTCCTCCATCTCCTTCCCTTTACCTTTACCCTGTTACCCATCCTCTCTCCCTTCTCTCACTCCTTCCCTCCATCTTACTTTCCTTCCCTCCTTCCCTCCCTCCCTCCCTCCCTTCACCTGATGTTACGATGGATGGTCCGATAGATTACAGGTGATATAGAGCTTTCTTTGCCATAATCTCTCTCTCTCTCTCTCTCTCTCTCTCTCTCTCTCTCTCTCTCTCTCTCTCTCTCTCTCTCGGTCTCTCTGGCTCTCCGAAATTTGCATCGAAATGAATTTGCATGATCGTTAAAGGTCTCTCGCTCCTCCTCCACCTCCTCTTCCTCCTCTTCCTCTTCCTCTCCTCCTCCTCCTCCTCTTTCTTCGTCTTCTGCTTTGTTTTTCTTCTCATTCTTTAACTTCTCGACTTCTTTTCGCTATTCGTCTTCATTGGCGTTGTCCTTGAGTTTCTTGCCTCCTCCTCCTCTTCCTCCTCTTCTTCTTCCTCCTCTTGTAGTTACTCTTACTCCTCTTCTTCCTCTTCTTCATTGTCCTACCCGTTCCTCGCCTTTCACTCTTGTTCTCTTCTTCCTCCTCTTCCATTTTCTATTAACACACCACTAACATGTCCTCCTCCTCCTCTTCCTCTTCTTCTTCCTCTCCTCCTCCTCCTCCTCCTCCTCCTGTTCTTCCTGATGGAGGTGGCGGGGTGGCAAGTGGAGTCTTCACACCTGCCTGGCCTAATTAGGGAAAGGTGGGAACCAGCCTTCAGGTGTGAGTCCGAAGAGAGCTCAGGTGAAGTGTGTTATTTTTATTATTGTCGTTTTCTATAAAAATAATAAGCAAATAAATAATGATAGTAATAATAGTAATAGTAATAATAATGGATTGCCACAAAAATACGTAAGGAGAGAAATGGGATATAGAAAGAGAAAGAAAGGAGGAGGAAGAGAACAAGGAGTAGGAGGTGAAGGAGGATAAATAAAGGAAGCAAAAAGAAAAGGAAGAAAAAGAGAAAGAGGAATGCTGGATAGAAAAAAATACATAAACAGAGAAATGAAACGTATAAAGAGAAAGAAAGGAGGAGAATAGAAGGGTGAATAAATGGAGGAAGCAAAGGAAGAGCAATAAGAGGAAGAGGAAGAGGCTTAATAGGTTCCTCTGAATATGGAAAGAAACATGACAGACAAGAATAAACCGGGAATAGGAGAGAGAGAGAGAGAGAGAGAGAGATTGAAGGAGGGACGAGACAGTTCATTAGCGGCAGCCATCGGCAGAGAGAGAGAGAGAGAGAGAGAGAGAGAGAGAGAGAGAGAGAGAGAGATTTTAACATATGGTATCAATAAAATCAAACAAATAAGCTCCTCAATAAGATAATTAGATAAGAACGTGATAAAAAAAAGGAAAATGAAAAAAATGAAAAATAAAA
The DNA here is from genome assembly GCF_024679095.1 of Eriocheir sinensis. Classification (NCBI taxonomy): domain Eukaryota; kingdom Metazoa; phylum Arthropoda; class Malacostraca; order Decapoda; family Varunidae; genus Eriocheir; species Eriocheir sinensis. Next base: position 17,513,205 of record NC_066527.1, on the reverse strand, counting down.
TAAAAGGAAAATATTGAAAGTTTAAAGACAAGTAACACGCTGATTAGGTAAGGTAAAGCAGGCAAAGAAAATGGAATGAAAAAGAAAAAAGAAAGATCAGATGGAAAAAAAATGGTAACTAAAAAATCAATTGGAAAGAAAGTTAATAAAAAGGTCAGCTCGAAAAAAGTGAAAAAAAAGCTGAAATGGAAAGAAAAGGTCATAAAAAAGATCAGTGTGAAAGAAAAGGTAATAAAAAGATCACATGGGAAGAAAAAGTAATAAAAAGATCAGATAGTAAGAATAGGAATAAAAATGATCAAATATAAAGACTCCATAAGAAATTCAATTAGAAACAAATGATAATAGAAAGATCAGTCATTTAAGATCTCAGGCAAAGAAAAAAATACAATTACCAAATTTCTAAATCAAGTTAACGTTTTGGAAGTTGATGTAATTATGCCCTCGTGTAATTTGGAAGATGAAGGGAAACATCAATTATTAGTGTTTTTTTTTCATTGAGTTAACTACAGAAGTTACCTATTTTTACTGTATTAGCTATGTCCTCCTCCTCCTCTTCTTCCCTCTCCTCCTTCACCTTCTCCTTCTTCGTCTTCCTCTCCTCCCCCTCCTTTCCTTCCTCCAACTTCACCTCCTCCTCTTTAAATACCATCTTGAATCGTTTCACTTGTATTGAATCATGTTTTTCAGTGTGTGTGTGTGTGTGTGTGTGTGTGTGTGTGTGTGTGTGTGTGTGTGTGTGTGTGTGTGTGTGTGTGTGTGTGTGTGAGAGTGAGAGAGAGAGAGAGAGAGAGAGAGATGTACTGATATGCAAAATTTCATGAACTTTACACACACACACACACACACACACACACACACACACACACACACACACACACACACACACACACCGACAGACATTATTCAATACAAGAATACAATATGGTTCGATTTCCGGGCGGTGGGAAAACGGAAGGGCAGTGTCCTTTAAATAGTGCTCCATGTCCACCCGGCAAGGAATGGGTGCCGGGTGTCAGGCGTGGGTTGTGTGCCGCCTCCAGGGTGTGTGTGGGTGTTGGGTTTCAGCCGTACCCCGAGATCTGTCACTTGTGGGCTCCTATCTCTGTCGTGGAGGGTGCTGGCTGGCGATCGGGAGTCTGTTGTGTGATATGTGCATTACACACACACACACACACACACACACACACACACACGCACACACACGCACACACAGTCAAGCACACACACACACGCTCGTTATTCAGGCTGCGAAAAATTGGATTAAGAAAGTGAACCGCGCTTGTCTGAGTAAAATTAATGGTACACTCTCTCTCTCTCTCTCTCTCTCTCTCTCTCTCTCTCTCTCTCTCTCTCTCTCTCTCTCTCTCTCTCTCTCTCTCGTGGCAGAGTGTATATTGTTATGTAAAGTGTGTAGTGTTGTGTAGTGCATTGTAAAGCAGGCGGATAGGTTCATATAAGTTAAAAGCTAGACACAAATAGATAGAGACAGGTAGACTGAGACAACACGCTGCATACAGGAAAATGTAAATGTGCAACTGAAAGGATAAAACAGATGGCCAAATAGAGATGTGCAATTGGATATGTGGGTTAGAAAGTGAAGCGGGTGTGTGGGAGGGAGAGAGGTGAAGGGACTGACAGGAGAGAGAAGGAAGAAGGGACGGGGGCAAGGGGAGGAAGGTGACATATGCAGGTAACTGAAATATAAATGTGTTTGGTAGGAAAAAAAAAGAGATACAGGTATATGAAAGAGGGATTGACAGGAGAGAGATGTATAGATGAATTTCTGGGAGGCAGAGGCAAGGGGTTAAGGGGAAAACATATACTGGTAACACTGAATTCCGAAGCGTTTTACACGTATGCTTGGTGAGAGGAGGAGAAACATGTGTGAAAGAGAGAGACGGAATGGCTTTTTTTTTTTTTTACAGCAGAGGAGTCAGTGCAAGGGCATAAAAAAAGGAAACAAATGTGAAAAAAAAGCCCGCTACTCACTGCTCCTGCTTTACAGATATTTAGATAGAAATGAGGTTTGGAAGGAAGAGAAGGAAGAGGGGATGGGAGCAAGGGGAGAGAGGTGACATATACAGGTAACTCTGACTTTCGAAGAGTTTTACAGGTATGCTTAGTGAGAGGAAGAGAAACATTTGTGGCAGAGAGAGGCGAAATGGCGTGACAGATAGACAGATAGAAATGAGGTTTGGAAGGAAGAGAAGGAAGAGGGAACGGGAGCAAGGGGAGAGATATGACATATGCAGGAAACTAAATTAGATATGTGTTTGGTAGGAAAAAAAGAGATACAGGTATGTGAAAGAGAAAGGGAAAGTATATGACAGGTAGATATGGATGTCTTTGACGGGAGGAAGAGGAATAGAGAGAGATCAGCGAAGGGTTTGACAGGTAGAAAGGGATGTAGTGGAAGGGAAAAAGATATACAGATGTGTGAAAGAGAAAGTGAAAGTGCATGACAAGTAGAAATGGATGTGTTTGACGGGAGGAAGAGAAATAAAGAGAGAGGTCAGTGAAGGGTTTGACAGGTAGAAAGGAATGTTGTGGAAGGGAAAAAGATATACAGGTGTGTGAAAGAGAAGGGGAAAGTATAGACAGGTAGAAATAGATGTGTTTGACAGGAGAGAGAGAGAGAGAGAGATAAGGGATTGGCAGGTAGAAATAGATGTGTTAGGTGGGGAGGAAGAGAAACAGGTGTAAGAGAGAGATGGGTGAAGGGTCGGACAGGTAGATACAGATGAATTTGGGGGGAAGACGAATGCAGGTAACACTGACTTCCTGACGCCGATTCAATTACCTCGCACCTCACCTGATCTTATTAAGCCACTCCTCACCTGCCGCCAATCCCCTGACCGCCCCACCTGCCTCATTTCGGCCTGGTGCGCTGATTACTCCGCGAGCCACCTGTAATTAAGGTGACAATACCTCTATCGCGCCCCACACTCACACACACACACACACACACACACACACACACACACACACACACACACACACACACACACACACACACACACACACACACACACACACACACACACACACAAACATAGAGAGAGAGAGAGAGGAAG
>NC_066527.1:17502628-17505128 GCF_024679095.1 Eriocheir sinensis | reverse complement strand
ACCATTTCTATTTCCCATTTTTCCATTTCCCTTTCTCTCATAATCTCTTCTTTTCCTCTTTTTTCTTTAATTTTCTGCCTGTCTAGTTTAATTTCGTCACGTTTTATTCCTTGTTCTCCATTTCCCTTTCTCTCTTTATCTCTTCTTTTCCTCTTTCTCTTTAAAATTCCGGCTTTCTAGTTTAATTTCGTCTCTTTTTATTCCCATTTCTCCATTTCCTTTTCTCTCTTTATCTCTTCTTTTCTCTTTTTTCTTCATTTTTCTGCCTTTCTAGTTTAATTTCGTCTTGTTTTATTCCTTGCTCTCCATTTCCCTCTCTCTCTCTTTATCTCCTCTTTTCCTCTTTTTTCTTTATTTTTCTGTCTTTCTAGTTCAATTTCGTCTTCTTTTTATTATGTTTTTCTTTCTTCTTCCTTATCTTTCTTATATTTTTCTTTCTTTCTTTTTTAATTTTCTATCATTTTCCTTCGTTTTCCTCCCTTCTTCCTAGTGTTTTTTATGTTTTTTCTCTTTTCAACACACACACACACACACACACACACACACACACACACACACACACAAACCTGATAAACAAAAACAAATTGCTCTATTCACGCCAAAACATTATTCCCTTTTTCCAAGATTTTCCCGCCAGACCTGATTTATGAAGCTCAACTCTTCCTACCAAACACTCATTTTTCCATTCTTCCTCTTTTATTTTTCTCTCTTCCCTTTTTTCTTTCTTTTTCTCTTGTATCCTCACTTTCTCCCCTCTTTCCCTACCTTTTATCCATTTTTCTTTCCTAGTTTTCTATTTCTTTCCCCTCTTCATATCAAACATTAATTTTTCATTCCTCTTATATATATTTTTTTCTGCATCGAATTTCTCCTCTTTCTTCTAACTTCATTTTTCCTTCCTTTCTCATATTTTTTTTCTCTCTTCTTATCTTTCCTCTTCTACCTCTCTCTTCTTACCATCCATTTATCTTTCCTAACTTTATCTTTTGTTTTTCTTTATCTCTCCGTTCCTTTCCCTCTTTCTCCTCTGCATCCTATCTTTTTCTTCTTTTCCTCTTCTCCTTTTGTCTTTATTTCTGTTTCTTTAATTTTATTTTTTAATGTTGGTCTCTTCGTATTTTTTCCATATTTTTTTTCTGTTATCTATTTTCAGAGTTCTTCGTCAGTTGGTTTCGAACGATGTCCTGCCGGTTTATTGTTTAATGCATCAGCCACTCAGCCACCGCCTTAAATTTTCATTCCTTTTTTTATTTTCATGATTTGCTTTTTTTTTGTTATTTGTTTTTCATGATAAAATTTTTGTGGGTCATTTTCGCGTCAGTTTTTTTTTTTTTTTTTTTTTGATGGAGGGAAACACACACACACACACACACACACACACACACACACACACACACACACACACACACACACACACACACACACACTGAGGCTTGAAAGGTAATTTGTTGCTTGAGAGAATTATCTTCACACTCTCTCTCTCTCTCTCTCTCTCTCTCTCTCTCTCTCTCTCTCTCTCTCTCTCTCTCTCTCTCTCTCTCTCTCTCTCTCTCTCTCTCTCTCTCTCTCTCTCTCTCTCTCTCTCTCTCTCTCTCTCTCTCTCTCTCTCTCTCTCTCTCTCTCTCTCTCTCTCTCTCTCTCTCTCCTAATCCTTGCAATTTTCACTGGCTCATCCGCTTCTTTCATTTCTCTCTTCTTTCCTCTTTTCCTGCTTCTTCTTTTATCTTTTTCTTCTTTTTTCTTCTTCTTTTTTCGTCTCCTAAGTAAAAATGCTGAGTCAGAAAATGTTGCCAAGGTCAGTTATCAGGCATTTTGAGAGAGAGAGAGAGAGAGAGAGAGAAGAGGAGGGAGGAAGAAAAGTGGTGAGGATTAAAGAAGCAGAGGTTACTTATAGAAGAAGGAACAGGAGAAGGAATAACAAAAAAGAGAAATAAGAAAACAAAAAGAAGAGAATGAAAGGAGAAAGAAAATTGAGGAAAAGCAAGTGGTAGATAACGCACACACACACACACACACACACACACACACACACACACACACACACACACACAAACACAGATACAAACACACACATACACAGACACAACATGAAACACACATACACAAGAAACACTCCCGTCTCTCCCCTTTCCTCCTCCTTCTCCTCTTTCCCTTCTCCTCCTCCTTCTCCCCCTTTCCTCTCCCTCTTTCCCTTCTCCTCCTCCTCCTCTACTCTGCTCCTCTGTTGTTTGTTTTTCCTTTGTGTTTTTTTGTGTTTCTTTCCTACCATTCCCTCTTTCCCCTCTTCCCTCCCCTTCCCCCTCTCCCCTCCTCCCCTCACCCACCTGTCCGTCAAGTCGCAGGTAAACACAGGTGAGGACGAAATGGCAATATTTTCTTACCTGAGCGAAAATGGAAAGACGAAAACTGTGGATTGAAAGTGACTTGTTGCCTCGGTGTTTTGTGTTTTTGTTTTATTTTGTTTTTCTTTTTGTTTTCTTTTTTTTTCTTCGTTGACGTG